>NW_020442466.1:2733156-2775914 GCF_000699045.2 Agrilus planipennis
GATTCGAGTCTCTCGTTCAGAGACTGGATACGAAATGAGGATCTCTCTATGAGCGACTCGAGTCTCTCGTTCAGAGATTCGAGTCTCTCGTTCAGAGACTGGATACGAAATGAGGATCTCTCTATGAGCGACTCGAGTTTCTCGTCCAGAGACGCTAAACAGTTTTTTTGACAGTCTCTCTCAGCGACACAGAGAGACTCGATGAGAGACGGAGACTCGAGTCTCGCTTTCAGAGACTCTGAGAGACTGAACATTTTTATCTCGGGTTATTGCTACTGTGAATATTCACTGCAAATTAGTGGAAGTCCACTGATTCATTTTTACAGAGTAGCTATCCATTAATTTAGAAATTCAAAAAAGATTGTTAAACATGTCCTTGTATGTCTGTATCGCGACACTGGACGGGTGCGAAACATGGACGGTGAGCGAGGAGGAAAAGAAAAAGTTAGAAGCGTTTGAAATGTGGTGTTGCAGGTGAATGATGAGGATACCGTGCATACCAATGAGGAGGTTTTAAAGAGAATAGGCAAGACTATGGATGTGTCAATAAGAAATAGGCGAGATAGGCTGATTCGACACCTTTTCAGGTCATGAAGGGCTATTTAGAGACATATTAGAAGTAGAAACAGGAGGACTAGAGGAAGACCTAGATTAGGTTACTGTTCACAAATAGTGATAGGTGTGGGATGTTCTAGTTTCAGTGGAATACGAAGATTAGCTCAAAATAGTAAAAAGTGAAGAACTTAGAACTAACGACTTTATAATGATGACCTTCTATTTAACTTAAGAATTTTATGTCTAAACGCTGCACACTACACAGGTACTCATGTAGGGTAGATACAACCGCATGGCAAACATAATAAATATATTGAAAAATAATTTGCTTGCCGGTCAGGTCACGGCCTAATCACACGTACCAATTGTATACGGTCTTTACATGACACTATTCTTATGTGCGTCGCCATTGCAGGAAAGAGTTTTCAATTTTTTCGCATTCTCCACCCGGCGCGCTCCGCTGAAGTTTACTCAGCAAGCCCAATAATGCGGACTTTTCGAACATTATTATTACACACATGTAAGCGCAATGCGTATAATAAGACGGAAAAAATTGAGGCGTATCTAACATTAAAGTGTGAAATATGACCGTGATAAAACTATATCGTGCCTCCCTGCAGGGCACGTAATCGACAATCTGCAAAGGCTTTACTGTCTGTATGTCATTAACTAGAAATATTATACGGCTTTACGAGCCCTCCGCTACAATCATTCTTGCCAACATTACCACATAAATGTTTCCATTTTAACTTAAATGTACCCTTTCTTTATTCGTTTGATTACTTTAAATATTTTGATGGACTACATTCTCAAAGCGGAAGTTTTTATTAACTCACTACAGAAGTTATTATTATCATAGAAGAATTTACTGATTCACGAAATTCAGTATTGACAATGAAAAAACAATTCATCTAGCCTCCGAACTGCCTCAGCATAACAAAATTCTTGCTTATCCCAATCTCAAAACTCCAAAATGTAATTTTTAGTTGGTTTTTTGAGGGAATTACTCGGTGAAATGAAAGGACAAGGGAACCAAGAGGGTAGTGATTTTAGAGGTAAACTTCTGCTGCTTAATTGGGGCTAAACGAGTCAATGTGAATATATTGCTATTTTCAGTAAACCATTAAGTTAGGTTAGGTTATCGAAAATTTTTGAATATGCTGTTCAAGCATATTCTTACATGCTGACTCAAAGTTGATAAATAAAACTTATTTAAAAGGAATTTTCACAACTTCCACTGCAATGCGAAGATTTTGACATTGACCCTTTTAGCCCCAAGCAATAAATTTTATCCCTTAATCCAAGTCTGGTCTCATAATTGCTTCAGTACAGCAAGATTTTGGGGTATAAAATTCAAATGTTGCTAATTCTGCTTGTTCATATTTGAGATTACAATTTTTTAGTGCAATTATGGACTCAACTTCAAGATCGCCTTTAAAAATGCATTCTTTGTGGTTTTTGTTTTCAAACCGCCTTACTATTAGTGCGTCCTTTTTCTAGTAACCTCACTTTTTCGAGGGCGCTACTATGAAGAGCTTATAAGAGGATAAGAAAAGAAATTAATAATTTTCTCTGTATTGTTTGCGTTTTTAAATATGGTTCCAGAAAAAATCTAACATGTTGAAAATTCAGAATTTTCAACTCAACCATAAAAAATAAGCTGTAGATAAATGCTGTTTGGTTATTTTGGCCTTTTATTTTCCGAAAATGTAAACAATTAATTTTTTTGGAATTTAAGCATGTGCTACTTCGAAATCTAGATGTTCTGTGGCAATTCTGCGGCTAGATTCAGAATCAGCGTCGCAAAGTACGTCAAAATTAACACCTCTGGTCTTAGTATTCGTCCGATTGTTTTCAAAATATTATTTAAGTAAATTTTATTTGAAATTGTTCATTTCAATATTCTTATCTTTTCTAGAATTCCTATTATTCCTACGTAAGAGATCATAGAATTTGTATTTACCTAACAAAAATGTTTAACGATTTTCGAAAAAGTATGAAACATCAATTAAACATTTTTTTAGGTAGCTAAAAGAAAACCCGTCGCCATATTATCTATATTCTGAAAATATTTTTAGTAGTGTTTATTTTATCCTTTTGATTAGAACGGCGCGACAGTAGTCGATACTTCGACCCTCGGTAACTACAAAAAAGTAAAATGAATTTCATCACCTTGCTCAGTTAGAATGATTCACGAAAATCTCCTCATCCTAACTGTTTATGGTTTCTTAAACAGTAGAAGTCACTTAAAATTCTGACTTAATCTATTTTAATGTGTTTCTTTGTGTTCAACCGACTGCTTCTTACGTCGTTCGCCACAATTCTTTTCCTGTTATGGGACCATCGTTATCGCTTTAGAATTCATTCGTTCTTGAACAGAACGATCGTTTACCTAAATTTCTACTTAATGGGCCCCATCATTGTCGTACATCTTCAGCAACAGTTGATAAAATGTTAGACCCGGAGGACCAGTATGTAGCATCCTTTCATTAAAATACTTGATTTGATTTACGTTATTCTATGGTAAACCGAACTCGTCTTGACAAAAAAGGTGATAATTTTTTTGTGTTCTGTTGGTGGTGCTACTGACGAATTTTCTGTAATCGTGTAAATTATCTGACGTTTTGTTTGAACTGATGGCTTAAAAAGTCTGACGATCGGTTTCTTGTTATAATGTATACATTAAGATTATCATCATAGGGCTGTCAGTCCTAAGACTGGCTGGTCACGCACCTCCACTCTTTCCTATCCTGAGCTAATCTTCGAGTTTCCATAAAACTAGAACAACTCACATCCTTAACTATTTGCGAACAGTAATCTAATCTAGGTCTTGGTCTACCCCTCCTAATTCCCTTTTCTGCCTCTAATATGTCTCTGACCTGACCTTCATGCCTGAGAAGGTGTCCTACTAGCCTACTTCGCCTATTTCTTATTGGCTTCCATAAAGTCCTCTGTTCTCCTATTCTTTCTAATACCTCTTCATTTCTAACCTTCTCTATCCACATTTCGAAAACTTCTAACATTTCTTTCCGCAGCGCCCACTGTCTATATTTCGCACCCGTACAATGCCGTACTCCAAAAATACACCTTTAACAACCTTTTTCGAATTTCTAAATTAACCGTTCGCGAGCATAGAAGTGACTTCTTTTTATTGAAAGCGACTCGACTCTGCGCTATCTTCTACTACTACTCCTTTCGTCCTGACTTATCTGACTTTCTAGATACCTAAAATCGGCCACTTCTTCTAATTTTTCGTCTCCTATTTTTATATTGGCTCTTTCCCTACTTTTATTACCAGTATTTTCGTTTTACATATATTAAGATAAGGTAAGATTAAGATCAACAGCAAGTTCATTTAAATGAAATGTCTTGTGCAAAGTTTCGCAATATTTAGGAATGGAATTTAAAAAATATCCAATAAAGGGTGAGTTCTAGCAATTTCCATGAGTGACAATTTTCAAATGGTTCGGCGCCATTTAATAGGTTATAAGGAAAAATTAAAAATAGGAGACGTGTTTTTAGAAGAAAATGTGCACAAGATTAATGTATTACCAAGATAACACACGGATATATGTTCATTAGTTGATTGTGTAAAAAAATGTCAAATTTACCTCTTTTTTCCGAATTATCCGAATATTTTTATATATAGTTTCGTTCTTTAAAGTCCCTTTGTTCTGGTTTACATGCGGAGGCAATTCTCTAAAGCTAATTCAATAAAGATTTCATATAATTTGTATGAATTCAAAAATTTTTTATTTGTTGTTTCTTTAATAGAATTTATAAATATTTTCGTGTGTCTGTTAACGAACTATACCTACTTATATCGGTTGTCTCATGTAGAAAATTTGTAAATTAAGAAGATGAATTCGATGTTATCGTCATCAATACATTCGTCCAAAACTCAGAATCGTTGATGAAGAAACGCATTTATCACTACTGTCAATCTCCTACCAATTAAATTTCTAACAAGAACTAACATGGTATAATGAAACTAATATAATCATGTTTCAACCGATTTGAGGGATCATTCTACTAAAAAAATAAATGGTATTTGTAAAAGAACATTTGAGTTACATAACGACTACTTAATTCGATTTGAGGTGCTTGTTGAGTAAGGCTATGAAGAGCAATAGGTAATTTCAACAATAGAAAATTAATTAATAAGGAATAATTACATACCAAATAGTTTCATTATTACTATGCTTTAAAATTACAGAAAACGATAAAGTAAATTATTTTAAAGTACCTATTTCACAAATTAGATGCTTTCCATTACTAGATTAGAAAGTAAAGATGATTTCAAGTTGATTTGTAACAAATAAATTAATAAACTCATTATCTAACCCGCTATTGCTGCGATACACTAAATATATTTTATGTTTTCTTGATAAATCTCCATTTCATTTAACATTATCATCATCACAGGGTCAAGACTGGTTGGACACGCACTTTTACTCTTTCCTATTTTGAATTAATCCTTGCATCTTCTTAAAACTAAAACATTCCACATCCTTAACTATTTACCTCTACACCTTTTAACTCCTGTTTCTGCTTCTAATATATCTAAATATCCCTTAGTGCCTGAAAAGGTGTCCTATGAACCTATATTGCCTATTTATTATTGCTTCCCACATCTTTAATTATTTGTGAACAGTAATCTAATCTAGATATATCTCTTCTCCTCTTAACTCCCGATGTTTCTAATTCTAATGTTATCTCGCATATTTCTTATCGACTTCCATAGCGCCTTCTGTTCTCTTAATGTTTCTTTCTAATATTTACTCATTTCTAACCTTCCGTTTTCATGGAATCGCTAGTAACACCCCATTTCGAAAGCTTCTAAACTTTTCTTTTCCTCCGCGCCCGTACAGAGTCGTGCTGCAGACATAACCTTTAACAATCTACTTTCTTTCGTACGTAGGGGAGACCGGGGATGGTTGACTATAGGGGTAGGTAGACTAACTACCGAAAAATCGTCGACAGTGTATGAACTATGTCATCTGATCATAACCAAGCATTACATTTCGCGTCCCGCTCAGTTGTCTGAAGCGTCACATCGCGGTCGTGCGTTCTTTTCGAACAGTGACATGTTTTTCATATTTCAATTACATAAGTAATATTTTGATATATTGTGTTTTTTGATCTGATGCCTACTCGTTTTATGTAGATCATTTTTCTATTAGTCCTAGCGTATAATGGGGGCACATTTATCATATTACATATCTTATTTTTCAAGTCAACGGCTGTGTTTACGCTAGCCATGCGATCAAAATTAAAAATGGCGTCTGGGGTTGGTAGACCAATTTTTTTTCGGGGCTGGTTGAATAATTATTCAACCAACCCTAATGAAATTTGTAGTTGAACTTTTAAATCGTTACGTGGCCAAATTAAAAGAAAAATTAGAACAGAATCCGAAATTGACGAGAGCAGAATTAACCCTGGACACAGTGGAATATATAAAAAATAGACAGATTTTTACTAATCTAGAAGAGGAAACTTTAGCCAGTTTATTTTTTAACAAAAGGTTCAATTATATTAAAAAAATGTTTAATTATTTGCTCCTTCTCATGATTTGACTCTTACTGGTACATGAGTCAACTTACCCCGGGCATATGGTCTACCTACCCCGGGCCAGGGGTAGATTGACTAAGATTTAATATTTTGTAAAATGCATTAAATCATCACTATTATACTAAACTAACAACTAAATATTACATATTTTTATTAGGTTAATAGATTTTCTATCAGTTAACATGCTTTTCTTGTCTATATTCATTAAGACACAAAAAATATGAACTATTCAGTAAAAAACTAGTCAACCATCCCCGGTCTCCCCTATTCTAATAATGTTTAACTAATTTAATGTAAGATAGAATGTGGGAGCTGTTTTCTTTTTCGCATATTTTTAATGTGGTACAAGAATTATGTGGTCTCATTTTCTAACCTTACTTTCAAAACAAATTAACAGCTACTTTCAGTTTCTTTTTCACTTGAACTTAGACACAGAAGTTCGAAAGCCCTAGTTAACGTGGTGGTTAGGCACATTTTCTTTTAGAATAAAAAAAAATATATGGCGCTGTTCTTTAAGACTGTACCATTAATTTGTTGTTTCGGCAATCAGATCAGTTAGATTGGATCTTAACGGGTTTCGTTTGACGACCGCGTCGAAGTCCCCTCGAAATAATGTCGCCGTGAAATTTTAAAAAGATAGAACGGGACCGGTCATTCGAAATATACTTTAGCCTTTTTCGATTTCAATAAGTCCGATAGCATCTTCTCGAATGCGTTCTCAATAAGCGAACTGAATTGGAAGTGCCGTTTTTAGCTAGTGAGTAAAACTTTTCGTATTCAATTTTTACCTCTACAGAAACGGTTTTAAGTATATGGAAATAACGTATCTGTCTACGTTATTATATGTAACGGTTACTCTTATTGAAGTTGAATTTGCATAATTATCAAGTGAAATAACATTCTACAAATGTAAATCCTTTTAGAAATTATTCAAAATTACTGGAAGAAAGAAAAACGCTATACCTAGTTGAATGTCCTATGAATAATGTCGTAAAAATCAGTGCCAAAAGTACCAAAAAAAAAACTGCTTCTCATTTGTACTGACCCACAAAATATACTAGAGATTGTAACAATCGCAAAAACAAGAAAAGATTCGTCTCAATGATTTCGTTGACTTAATCGCAATCTGATGAATTAGGCCTAAAGGCCGTCGTTGGTTGAGATTGCTTCCTAACGTTTCGGTAGCATGAGTGGCGAGCTTCTTCAACGATCCTTCAAGGAAGGAAGGACCTCTTAGGCCCGAATCAGGACAGCATCAGGATTTTACTCAACGTTCATCAATTTGTTCACATGAACAACACAAATTAGAAGAACTTAAATTCATGGAATCTTAGCAAGAAATTTCTGTTTTTATTATCAAAAAGGGCATAGAATAGGAAATATAATGCTGAATTTTCTCGATAAAATTTTCAGAAAACGTATTAATAAATAGCTAAAAACAGTAGTTCATGGAAAACAGCAAAATGAGCAGTTAGTTTAGAACTATAAGATTATGGTAGGAAAAGACGTAGACACGAACGTAGCCTGAGATTATAGGGATTATTGTGGTTTGCTTTACTACTATATACGTAGAAGCGAAACAAAAATTAAAAAGTGTGACGGTAAAGCAGAAATTTTCTTTAACGTGATTGCATTTAGAATGTTCGAGTTAGAAAAGTTTGATAATATATATTTTGAAAATTTAGTAACAAAGGGATTATGTTTTCATGTTAGTTTCCCAATAATAAATCGTTTAGTAAAAACTTGAAACCAATTTTTTTGGGGCAAAAGAGGCTACAGAAACATTCAGGGAAAGTGTGGACGTATTTTGTTCTCGTAAATCATTATCCGGTGTGTTCGATCATGTCCACAATAATGGGAAAAAAGAAAGGTATAACGGGGAAAAGCTTTCTTGTAACGGATAAACGAAAGCCCGAAAGGGTCACTTCCGTACAAGCCAACTTCGACCGAAGAAGATGCAATAAAAACCATCCCCGATCCCCAACTTCAGGCATCCGTACGTATCCGTTTGCCGTGGACGTTGCCATTGTCAACACTCGAGACGTATATAGCGAAACAAATTAACAAAAAGCTGCCACAACGTGCACCTCATAGACGTTCCTCTCAAGTTCCGTCACGTATTGGACAATATACTGTTGCGTGGTTAGAATATTGACGAATGATCAAGAAAACGTGTACGGTACGGTTAAACGCCTTCGTTTCTTTCCTTAACAGAATCTCAATATCATGAGTGATTTCCTTGGGGAAATTGACTGTTCGTAGTGGTTCACATAGAGGGTACACAGTTTCAAAATTAGTTGGTCTAATTGTTTTTTCACTGCAGTTTTTCATCATACATTAACGCCTAGAACGCACTGTCCACTAAAACAATATAAAATTAAGTTTGCGTCTATACAAACTGCAACCAAACCGCTACAAATTGTGAGCAAGCTAAAGTACTTGCTCGGTTGTTAGGTATTTCGTGAAACTGAGGACGCTCGAAATACAGTTTTTCCTTCCTCCAACGTAATTTTAAAGGCTGAACAATCATTGATTTATCTTTACTTTTTATCATTTAAAAAAATATATTAAAGAAGTTTTTTATTTATGTTTTATTGTGCATTTTAAAAAATTAAGAATATGGCGGAATTGACTGTTTTTGGAGCAATTCTTATGGTGGCTAGGTGTGCTTCGCATAGAGGGTACATTTATTCATTATACATTAACCTCGAAAACGCTGAAACAGGATAATTTTGCATAAGTAAAGATGTTACGACTCTGCCGCCGCAAGTCTTGAGCAAATGAAAGCACTTGCTCCGTTGTTAGGTGTTGCGTGGCAATAAAGACTCTCGGAATACAGCTCAAAGTAATGTTAAGGGTAAAACAGATTTTTCCCTAATCGTTAATTAAAAAAGGTTTTTGCCATTTATACTTTATACAGCAAAAACTCTGGTATTTTCAAAATTAGGAAAGGTATACGTTATACTCCTAACACCTGCAATTCATTCCTTAAATTGAATATTGCTAACGATCAATTTATTTTGAAATTGAGTAATTATTATTGCTATATAAAATGCATATGTTTCGATGCTATTGACGAATGCATTTATAATCCCAATATATACCTAATTATTTCCAATCAAATTCGTTTAATAAGACTGCACCTGTATCGCTTTATATCCATAATCCACTTTAAACGTACTTATCGCAAGTTGTACGTCTCAATGGTATCTCGTGTATGCACTTAACATAGCAGTTTAAACTTACGAGTTCAATCACGTCCCAAGGAATATCGGATATCAGCTCCCACACTGTCGGGGTGTATAGCCCAGGCCCGCATCAACTGTCACATAAACTGGAGAACGAAGGCAGTGCAGACGGGACGGGGGGATGAAAGAGACGATCCCCCCGGGAGGAGTCCTGAACTCTGATGCCGACGGCGTTAAGTCCTGTGTTGTCGTGACGTCATCGTCCCTCGGGCAACATAATTCTTAACTTTAACGGGATTTAATGATCTCGCATATGTGCGAAACCATCGCAGTTGGCCGAAGGGTCGACCACCGAGGGATATGCTGATCGCTTTCAATTACATGCTGTGTAACGAAGAATTTTCCTTGGATAAGCTCCGTACTAAACGCATCGGTTGACGCAGGATTTACCGATCAAAGAACGCCAGATGGGATGAGTAATTCCTGATCCCTATTCGAAAAATTAACGAGAACGGAATGCCTAGCGAGAAATATAATCGAGAATGATGGTTTTGTCTTCATAATTGCATTTATTGACCCCTTGATGAAAATCGGTAATGACCAACTCATAAAAATAGTAATTATTTGCTATATTATGGACCACACATACGAGGTGTGTTCAAAAAGTATCCGCTGGTTATGTTGGTAGTCTCTTGTCTCTCACTCATACCGACAAGTTCGGCTATGATGAATGTTCAGTTAATTTTTGATAGCTGCTTTGCATGCACCAGTTTTGGTTCATCTTCGATTTTTGCTTGTTCCAAAAAATGGAGCACGTCAATAACAAACGAAAACATTGATGAAGTGAAGAAAATAGTATTGGCCAATAGTTGAATCACCGTTAGAGAAGTTGCTGAGGACCTAAATACATCGATTGGTTCCTGCCATTCGATTTTTACCAATGATTTGGGCATGAGACGGGTCGCCGCGAAATTGTACCAAAATTGCTCAATTTCGACCAAAAGCAGCATCGCATTAACATTTCTAAGGAGCTGTTGAACTCTGTCCGCGACGACCCAAATTTTCTCTAGAAGGTCATAACTGATGACTAATCATGGATTTATGGTTATGACGTGAAGCCAAAGCTCAATCATCCCAACGGAAGATGCCGCATGAGTACGAATTTATAGATCAGCTTGAAAATCGTAGAAAAATTCAAATTTGGTTGCTAGAACGCTGGCTACTTTCGATGAGATAAATTGCATTTGAAGAAACTGGATTTCCGGATTCTAACAGCGTGTTCTTGATGAAATCTCCATGGCGGATCATGGTGATGTCAAAAGTGTTTCGTTTCCTATCACAAGGGACATCTTAAAGTTCAATTGAGCACCAGCATTAGAGACCCTGCTTTAACAATGTGGAGTTAATGAAGATATTTCTTGTGATAGAAGATGAAATGTCTTTTGACGCCATCATGATCCGTAATGGGGATTTCATCAAGAAGACGCGGTTAGAACCCAGAAATCCAATATCTTCAGACTACAGTCGTACAAGCCTAAATCAACTTCTATGAATTGCAATTGTTTTGGTACTCAAAACAATTGTTCCATCCTAACGTATCTGAAATCTTGAATATCGAAAATTAGCGACTTGTTCCGGTTTTTCTTCTACAATTTTCATCTTCCTTCACATTTCAAAATCTTTGTCGTACAAATGCTTGAGAAGTACGTCCAAGCTAATGCTAGATTTATTAAGAACATTCACCAGTGTACAATATATTTGAGAACTAATTCTTTAAGTTTATATATCCTAGCATAACCCTATTTTGACCTTCTTCTGTTAGAGCATGCCCTGAAAAAGCTCCCGGGCGATATACTTTTTGAGGACGTAGCGTTGAATTTGCTTATAAAATTGACGTCAATTTCCAAGAACAACTAATTGGATACAATAAAGCAACTAAGTCAAAATATTGTTGACATTCGCAAACAATGAAACATAAACCTAAACTTCACAGTTTCGAACTAATTTATTGCCGGAATAATATTTAACCGCCAGACCTCGAGATACGCCACGTCCGCAACGAAATCCAGGAATATGAAATAATTCGTGCAGAACATTTCTTCCGCCAGTTGGCCACGGTTTCTAACGTTTGTTTTCAGCAGTCGTATTAATGGGTCACTTCACAGTTTTCGCGCAATAAGCCTACTACGTTTCTGGCTATTTAACCGTTTTCCCCAACCGTTAAAATAACGAAAACATCTTAAACGCTTTTCACCGAATTTCGACATCAGCATTATTTGATTTCTGTTCCCTGAAACCGCTTTGCGCCATTTATATTTTGTCCTGCTTACGAAGCTTTCACGGTTTTCTACTTTGGTGGGAGAAGTTATTTATAAACTTAATGAATAAAATAATTCGTTAATAAAAATGCGGTAATATTAGTCTTATCTAATAAAGTCTGATTAGGCATGGTTTGCTAAGTTTGCCTTCCGGATGTTTCGTCTCCTGCTTTTCAAGACTTCTTCAGTCTACCCTATAATATTCTACTATACATTACACTAAGCAAGGGAAGAAAAAGTAGGGAAAAACCGAATATAAAGATAGGAGACGAAAAATTAGAAGAAGTGGCCGATTTTAGTTACCTAGGAGGTCAGATAAGTGAGGATGGAAGGAGTAGTACGGATATAAAGCAGAGGATAGCGCAGGGTCGTGTCGCCTTTAATAAAAAGAAGTCACTTCTATGCTCGCGAACGGTTAATTTAGAAATTCGAAAAAGGTTGTTAAAGGTGTATGTTTGGAGCACGGCGTTGTACGGGTGCGAAACATGGACAGTGGGAGCGGCGGAAAAGAAAAGGTTAGAAGCGTTCGAAATGTGGTGTTATAGGCGGATGATGAGGATATCGTGGGTAGAAAAGGTTAGAAATGAAGAGGTATTGGAAAGAATAGGAGAACAGAGGACTCTATGGAAGTCAATAAAAAATAGGCGAGATAGGTTGGTAGGACACCTTCTCAGGCATGAAGGTCTAGTCAGAGACATATTAGAGGCAGAAACAGGAGTTAGGAGGGGTAGAGGTAGACCTAGATTAGATTACTGTTCGCAAATAGTTAAGGATGTGGGCTGTTCTAGTTTTAGGGAAATGCGAAGTTTAGCTCAGGTTAGGAAAGAGTGGAGGTACGTGTCCAACCAGTCTTAGGACTGATGACCTTATGATGATGATGATGATGACATTACACTAAAGAGAAAGCCCGCTTCAGGAACAGGAACATCTGGAAGGCAATGTTATACTTACCTTCGGTTGCAGACAACCATTAGGAATAGATGCAACAGACTTACCTATTCTATGAAGCGGGTAATTATTTCAATATTTAACAAGCAGATAATTGCAGTATAATAATTTTTTTACATATTTTTCATCATCATCATCATCATAACTCCTAATACTGGTTTGACACTCACCTCTACCCTTTCCTATACTGAGCTAATCTTCTCTAAAACAAGATGTTTTTTTTATATTTTCGTGGAAGAGGGGAAATCTTCAAAAGACACCCAGCCGTTCGTACGACTGGGTAGTGTCGGATTCCCGACGAAGAAATCCTCGGACATACCGACTAAAACCCCTCTACCTCAGGCCGTTCTAGGACCAACTAGGGTCCTCTTCAGCCGCTAAAACTAGAGCAATCCACATCCTTAACTATTTTGAACAGTAATCTAATCTAGGTCTACCTCTACCCCTGCTAACTCCCGTTTCTGCCTCTATTATGTATCTGACGACACCTTTAGGTATGCTTGAGAAGGTGTTCTACCAACCTATATCGCCCATTTCTTATTGACTTCCTCTGTTCTCGTATTCCTTTTAATACCTCTTCATTTCCAACCTTCTCTATCCGCGGTATCCTCATCATTCGCCTGTAACACCACATTTCGAACGCTTCTAACCTTTTCTTTTCCGCAGCGCCCACCGTTCATGTTTCGCACCCGTACAGCGCCACGCTCCAATCATACACCCTCAACAATCTTTTTCGAATTTCTTTCTGTTTTATATCCCTACTATTGCATCCACTTTTTTCAATCAGAGATTTTTTAAGGCTACAGTAAACAAAAGGAAAGGCATGACCACACACTAATTTTGCTATAGAAAGTTGTTGTAAAGAGTTTTAGACCTTAAAATCGCCAAGTCTATTGCTTATTTCATAAATTAAAATTTTGGCCGAATACATATATGTAGATATATTCGTCATAACATAATCATTGCCGTCAAAGTGGTGAGAATATATAATATGTTGCCTTTCTACAGTATTATTATTATTATTATTAATAGGTATTATTATACTAGCAGTAAGAAAAAAATAAGTTATAAAAAACGTTGTTGTTCTATTGATCGTGTATGGAGAAATGTAGCGGATAAAAAACCGGGCGGAATTTTTCACCGATAACAAACGACTATTCGGAATACTAATGACGATTGGCGGGGATATACCGACGCCGAAAAACATCGTCCGTGTAATAGTAAGAGACAAGAAACAAATAGAGAAGATGAGATCGGATAGAAAAACATTAACGAATCCTGCCGATCATAATGTAGACCGAACTAATTGACTTTAGTTTATGATCGACAATTTTTCACTTGTCAGAAAAATATCGATCTATGGATTGAATAATAAATTACGACATAGATATTGGCATCTTCATAATTACAATTGGCACAAAATAATTACCATTTTCTAGTAGAAAATTAAAACCCACTTCAAAACTTTGCCTAAAAATGTGTACAAGCTAAACTAAAAACCATCTCCTAATTATCCACCCCATAGGAGAAATATTTTATTCAAATTTAACTGTTAACACCGTTGAATCGTAGCCTATCAAATAAAATATGAATCATTTAATTTTCAAATTTGTTTATAAATTAATTTAAATTTAATTTGTATAAAGGCATGCTTATACAATTTAAATTTGTAATTCAACTAGTAGGATACTTACTGACAATTTTTATATCAGTTTATTAATGCATGTAAATATTCTGTTACAAACTCGAGTTTTATTGTTGTAAAGAGTATCGTTCTACCTACAGGTATGTAATTTATATCAATATACATGAGCGTTAATGAACACAATATATTCGTCAAAAGTTTTTAAAATATTCGTCCAGTTTCCACATAAATTTAAATAATTCATTCAGTTTTTGTTGATCCATTTGAACACATTCAAGCATCATCTGTTGATCAGTTTAATTTTCACAGGTAATCAAATATTGCAACAGGGGATGTTGTTCTATATTAAAAAACATTGGGCTAATTATTCTGCTTATCATTCATGATAAATAGATTTTCACACGTTATATGTACCAAATAATAATCTGGAATAGCAACCGGTATCATCTACATATTGATACACAATATTATAAAATTAATAACAAATTGTTAGCACAAAACTGGCATATAATTTTAGAATGTCACTGACGTACAGTAAAATTCTAGATTCCAGATTAACTAACAATAAGTGAGATATATTCGTAATTCTTTCATTTCATTATGTGCTTTCATAGCATATCGTTTGGTCACTATTTGGTGAAGATTAACTAACAATAAGTTAATACACTCGTACTTAATTCTTTCATTTTATTAGCTAATTTCGTAACTTTAGTCAATATTTGGTAAAAATTAACTATTTGTATTTGTTGGCATGCGAAATAAAACATTTTGCTAAAAATTAGGAAAATCGTGAAGCCCCAAACATAGTTACCTTTTTAAAGCATAAATGATAGAATGATTTTGAAGTTTCTCCCAAGTATATTGCCCTGACGAAGTAATAAATAGACGGGGCAATTAAGAAAGCAAACAAGTCTGCCTTATCTGAAATTATCGCTCGAGTCCATCGAACGAATGGTCTCATCAACTCATCCACCTCGGGCATCTACTCTTGAAAATTATTAAGATTCCTCTTTCTTACTGCCGAGCGAATAGAACTTTGACGGACGCCTCAGATGTAGATGTCAAGACCTTTCTACATGCATGTCATGGTTTAGAAAAACAAAAAAACGGAATTTTATCTTCTTATCAAGAAGCGCTTGCATGTAAGAAGCATAGATAATAATAGATGTTTATACATCATGTCCTTGTTATCGTCGATTGATGGCAAAGTGCCGAGTCGAATTTTTTCACATTCTGATGCATCCACAAATTTCTGAACATGTAAATCTAAATCTAAATATATATATATATCTATAAAATGCTAATGTGCGTACGAAAATGTGAAAAAATATATATCTGTCCTTTTCTAACTTATGAGACCTTTTGGAAAGTTCTAAAAATTTCTGAAATGATTCAGAAAATTCCAGAATGTGTGCAACTGTTACAATCGATCTAGAATGTTCTAGAAGGTTCTAAAAATGTCTGGAATGAACTAGAAAGTTCCAAATTGTGTGCAACTGTTAAAATGAAAATGGAATGGTCCAGTAAGTTCTAGAAATATCTGGAATGGTCTTGAAAATTCCAAATGTCCGCAATTAATTATCAAGGATTTCTAGAATTTTCTAGATTTTGTCAAATATTCTAAAATATTCTACAACGATCTAATATTATTAAGAAATTTTATAAAGGTACAGGATTCTATCTAAGATAGAAATCTATATTATCTACGTTAAAAAGTGGATCCTTAAATATTTTATATACCATTAAGATTTAACCCGATCAACTATAAATATAAAGTAAAACTGATTAGTTTTTTAAAACGCATTGATTGTACCACGGCTTTGACTTGTGTCATGTGTATTTTAGAATGTAGATATATACATAAAAATTGTATAATCAGTGCCTTGAGGGTTATGAAATCGGTAGCAATTCTATTTTGGAATAGGTACCTACTGTACGCCATGCATATTTAGAATGTTTAATATTATGCGAAAGCCCCAAGCAAGTTTCAAAGACAGTTCGGGGAGATTCATGAAATTGTAAATACAGGAGCACTGTAATAAATTCTTTTGAACAAAGTTGTGAAAGCTTGCTTTTCATCATCGCTAGTCGATTTAAATTTCAAATTTGTCAGCTTCCTCTATATGTAGAATAATACGGACAGATTCAAAACTATGTACTAAAGACTAAACGCTGTCTGTGCGGCATATTAAATCTATCGATTTAGTTAGTTTAATCTGACAGCAAATTTATTAGGTGCGGCATGATTATAATCTGCGAATGATATCTTACAGCTATAGATTGCAGTAATTTAATATTTTAAATGTATTCCATAAAGTGTTAGAAATTTATTCGTAATGTTTTAAATAGAGTGAAAAAGGGCAAAAACCATGAACTAAAACAGTAACTAAGTGATAGGACTTCTCTTCTTGCGAATAAGACAGAGATAGAACATTATGAGTCAGACGAAAACTACACAAATGGAGTCATAGCTCTGCACCTTTTACGCCTTTTGGAGCTCAAAATATATGTTGTAATTGTTACGAATAGCGAAGTAGCTAGGATTTTAGGTGAGACAAAGCGCACCCTATCGTTTTCAAATGGCTTAATAGGAAGTGCTGCTTCACTAACTTTGTAACGTCTGCCATTTTCATACAAGGAACGCCTTGACTTTATACCGTCTGCCTATTGCCGAATTTCTGGAACATTCTAATCGATATCGAAGCTATTATAGTATAAACTGTGGTAAATATAACGTACCTATGGCAGTGGCAGACGGTATAAACTCATTTTGAGATATATAATTTTCGATCAATTTGTAAATAAATCAGGCGCTCAGTTTTCGGCAAATGATTTCTAGTGATACTAAACTTCTACTGCTTAAATCAGTTTATACCGTCTGCTATATTACAGACAATCTGTTGTAAATTACGAGGCAGATGATTTGGTTTATTACAGTAGTTTCGATATCGATTTTATTTTGCCAGAAATTCGTCGAAGTAGCTAGAGTTTTAGGTGGGACGGAGCACTGCTCCTATCGTTTTAAAATCACTTAATTAGAAGTGATGTTTTGTACCGTCTTCCATATTCATGCAAGGAAAGTCGTGACTTTATACCGTCTGCCGATCGACCAATTTCTGGAAAATTCAGATCGATGCCAAAGCTATTTAGTTCAAACCAAACTGTCTGCCTCGTGATTTTCATCTTATTTGTAGTAAATTGAATATGCCTGTACCATCGGCAGATGGTATAAATTCATCATGAGATACACAATTTTTCGATCAATATGATTCAAGCAGCAGAAGTGTAGATAGTATTACCGGAAACCGTCTGCCAATAGCTGAGCGCCGAATTTATTATTTTTTACTTTCGTTCATAAAAATGGCAGATAGTATAAAGTAATTGAAATATCGCTCATTATTGAGCGCTTTGAAAACAATAACAAATAAATTTACCTCAAGAATTTAAGAATAATATCCATGCCCTCCATCTTATTCATATACGTATGCATTGCATTGAATTCCGTAGTCTTACTAACTTAATTAATTTATTATAAAAGACTAACTTACTAATGACAATTTTGAATATTAATTTGAAATCATTTTTTCGATTTTTGAAGTTGCATCTCAACCTTCGTATTAACGGACTGCTTAATTAGCAATGACATGTAAAGAAATAAGTGTAATTTATTTCGAATGCTAATGAAAGAGTTTCTTTTCTCTGTTCAAGTTTCGGATTAAAATGAGCAGCTTTTTAGTACTTACTACTTAGTATTATATTATGTACGTATTACATGCGCCAGACTATGCTAAAACGACAACTTTTTGTTTACTTCGAGTTGAGCGAACAAAGCTGCTGCAGAATTTCTACTGAGTTTGTACGGCAAACATCTTTTCCGAGCTATTAACTGTAATTGTTTCTCACCGTCTTATCGTAAACAGAAGCAACAGCGTCACGAAATAAGTGAATAAAGCTTTGTTTCATTAACTATCAAATTGCACCTGCGCCAATAAAAAGTTTATTAAGGACACCAGCAAAGGTGTCGGCGCAAAATTCAATTAGGCGACTCTTATTATTATTACTATTATTGCATCGCAGGCGGTAAAGAAGTTAAATACAGGGTGTTACGGAAAATCGGCTCGGATAAAATTGGCTGCTACGTATAATTGGAGTATGATGTTGTTTATGATTTTCTGATCAAAAATTTTCATGAGCGCTTGATCTTGACATCCAGTAGCTTCTATTGATATAATTGATATACGCCAGCTGTATAAAACTGGAAACTAAAGATACAGTAGTGTACTAATAAATGCGTATAATCTACAATTCTTAGAAAACAATTAGGAAGACTTCATTTACTTAGTAGGTGAATCCAAAGCTAAGGAAACTACGGATTTCATTTCTTTCTCTTATTACAATATGTCAAAGATCACAAAAAAACAAGGTTGCAAGTATTGATTGATGTTGATTTTACATCAATAAATTATTTGCAACCCTATTTTGGCTCTAATCTTTTACGTTAAACAAACTATTTTGGCATCAGTGTTTTTCCAATTAAAGCGGTTGACAAAGACAAGTAAGGAAGCATATAGAACAATTATTTATTACTGAACTGAAAAAACTATAACATAAAGATAGAAAAACTATATCTCAATCAGTTTAAACAGAAAAATATGAATCATATATATATAGTGCAAACACCACAATTAGTCTAGAAAAACTCCAATATTTGAAAAATAAGCAAATGCCTGCAAGGTTTTCTTAAAAAATATTTTAAGTACCTATACTAAAGTAAATGTAGAAAATTAAATAGGCACTATAAAAAAGTATTTATTTGAAAAGTGTTCTTAAAATACATATTTTGCATTTCTCATTTAAAATACAAAAGGGAAATCTATTTTGTATTTTACGTTTGAAATAACAAATCAAAAAATTATTTGTATTCTGTATTTAAGTACTTTTAAAAAAACATTTTGCACATCTCTATGAATATCGTATCAGTTACACATTTTATAGGCCAAAATGTGTGCGATATTTTCATATTTAACCAAAGGCTTTTTATTTTTTGACCTCGTGCCCATGAAAGCATTTAATCAGAAAGTCATAAAGAACATCGAACATCGAGTCAATTTGACTGGAGCCGATTTTCCATAAGGATTTCCGGAGTCCTTTTCAGGATTACGATGTTTTGTAAATGCATCTTTGTTTTTTTATTGTTCCCGTATATTAGATATTAATTATAAGCTCTTTATGTGAATTTTAAACAAGTATAATCATATTAAATCGTTATTTAAAATTATTTCAATAATAAAAAAACTCAATCATAAAAACAGCAGAACATAACACTTTTTTTATAATTATATCTATTCTCATATATAGATGTAGATAATGATAGTAATATGACCTTTCTTACATGACGGTATATATATCTACTATATGTATGTGTGCTCTTGTTTAGGCAATTATAAAGTTTTATTTTGTCTTTTTCCAATCAGTATTGACTTGGTCAACCCAGTGTGCAGAACTGTTTTGCCTAACTGAACTTGTGTAACATTAGCCGCACATTTGTTTTTTGCAAAATAGTAACATTAATAATAATTGCATCAAGTTCTAACGGTGTGTGTCTGCCAGATTCGAACCTAGGATGCAACGACCCCCGTAAGTTAAAGATATTTTATTAAATTTAAAGAATACGTAATTTTACCATCAAAAGCATAAAATTTTGCATATAACATTAAGTTTGCATATAATGTGTACATATGAAGTTCGCATTTTGTAATCCGGCTAGGCAATAAGATGAAAACAGCAATCATAGACATAGGAATAACAATACACAAGGGGGGTGAAGCCCCTAAGAGAGAAGGGATGGTGTACATACAGTAGTGCCTAGATTTTTTGGTTGTCCTTTTTTTTGTTTCTGATTGGAACTTGAGTATGGTGTGTATTAAATAAACTGATTCACTCCATAGCCAAACCAAAATGAGGGTGACAGGGTTGAAACTATCTTTTTTTAACTGCCTGATTATGCATACTATTATCCTTATTAGTGCAGCTAACCGTCGGTCATTCTAAAGCCAAATATAATGTTTAAAATACTCTCCCATAACGTTTAGTTAGTTATTAACAAAACAGTCCTGCTCTCCTAGTTATTTAACCGCTTTTAAAGTGCCTAATTTTACAGTTTGATTTCAACATATAGGTACATAAAATGTTAATTTATGTAAAACAAGATGTCATTTAGATCGTTTTATTTTTCTGCATTCATATGCACACATACGTACTTGCATTTATTTACATACAAAGGTCGATTGTCAACCACTAAGTAATAATTAGCTTAAATAAGGAAGTGCATTTTCAACATAACTACACACTATTATGTTCGTAAAGGAAGGTTTTATTTTAATAAATAAATGACGTTATATATGACCCCGTAATGGTTAAATGTATAAACGTGATGCTATAATATCATAAACAATTTCATAAAATGAAATTGTGACCACAACGTTTAGATACTAAGGTATAGAAATATGAAAAAAAAAACAACTTGTACGTTACGGTTTTAATACTTACTTGGGTATTGGTTTTACAGTTAAAAAATAAGCTAGATAGGTCGGTATAATGATTAATCAAACGGATGGTAATTTTGATAATAAGTTATTAATCAGTACAATAGCTACAGTTTTGATTATTATTCTGTTGGTTTATAAACTATCTAAAATATATAGTTAAAGTAGAAACCACAAACAAGTAATTATTGACTTCATGTTTTAATAGAATTTTCCTTTGGAAAGAAATGTATTTGCTAGTTTATGTATCTGTTAATCAATGGATCGATTATTATTGCTGTTTTCCACCATACTTCATTAAAAACTGAGGATATTTTATAAATTAGACGAATGTGTTAGAGTATATTACGTAAATTTTCTTGTGACTTAAATAATTCGTAAACCAACTAAATAGTGTGCAAAATTTGTAACCATTTACTGGAACGATTATTTTAAAATTACACGGTGGTTTGTTGATGAAATGGCAAGATGTATTCGATGATTAGCATTCGGTTTTAAACTGCCCTAAAACTATATTGTTTATTATAGGTATTATACTTAAAATATGATCATGTTTTCTACCTTTTTGGAATGTGATATATGATATCTTTATTGTATTAACATCATTAAAAGGACTTCAATTTTCTAAATTGTTTGGCTCTGTTTTAAAATAATATGTCTAAGCAATTCCAATCCATTAACAAAGTAGCAGAAACGTACAACGTACTATTACGGTTTTATTTTTATCTTCATGCGTTTCCCATGTTGCCTTCTTATATTTTCTTTTATTTTCCTCTCTAAAAGTAATTTGATAGCTTGGCAATTCGTTTGGAAGAAAAAAGGAGCCTTTTATTAAATGCCCTACATTTTCTTGATTCCGCAGCCGAGAGCTGCTATTCTTTTTCTTATCTCCCTATATCCCCGTCGTGAATAAATTTAATGTCATTGCTTACTTGAAAAATATTTTTTTTTTTTTGCTACTTTAGACAGCACAAGTAAATAATTAGAATAATTGCAGATAAAATCAAGGTATACCAAAAAATATTTTTAGAATTACTATCTACTATGATTTATGATATGGTAGTCAGGTGGTTGAGAGGGAGGCTTCTTCGACCTACCCATTATCTTTTCCTCGTTCTCTTATTATTACCTATTTCTATATATAATTCATAATACATGCATATAACCATATCTATGCAGGGTTTTCCACCTAAGGCTTTTACAAGTCTATTATGTATGAAAAAAAGTGGCCTAGAATCGTACGGTACATATATAGAAAATATTTTCAGTCATACAGGGTGTTCCATTTCTTTTGATTACTCAGAGTCGAATCTATCGAAATTTACATTTGACAATCTTATAGGAAGAATAACATTTTTTGCAAAAGGAATGACCCATTTTAAATGATACCATTCGATGCGGAATTAAAAGCCCTTTCTACTGATATAAGGTTTTAAATATAGAATAATCGTTTTTTTTTTTCTGGAAAAAAAGAGATAAATATTTAGTTTAGTTATGGACAAAAACGTCCTAGGTAAAACACCCTGTATATGAAATATCGTCTAGATTTGCATGCTTATATGTATGTATGACAATTGGTAGACTAAGGCTGGTAAATTATCCGATTACTCGATTAATAAATAATAATCGATTAAGTAATCAATGTTTTCAATCATCAAAAATAACCGATTAATCGATTGTTTTCTGTTTTTAAAAATATTCGGTTGATCGAAATAATCGATTATTCAAAACAAACGATTATACCGATTAATCGCGGTAATCGATTATGTTCGACAATCGACAATCGATTGTTAATCGCCCAGCAAATTTAAATTATCTTTCACTTACCTTTCGATGTTTTCGTTACTCGTCTTCAAAATCGTTTCAAATCAGTGAATCAAATTGAGATCAAAAATTACTTTATAAAACTTTTGTTAGGTAGATTACGGGCTTGAATAAAAGACTTTTTCACGAGAAGTAATTATAATAGTTATATTTACATTTAGCCATGACTTGACTAACGACAACGTTTAATAAAAAAATAACTTACACGACGCATGATGGGTAAATTTATAATACAAAAAAATATGTACAAAAAAAATAATTCATTCGCATAATTATTAACTATAAAAAAAGACCGGTCAAATCTAGTGAGCCATAAGACAAATTATAAATGACATTCTAAAAACTAAAATAAATACATACATAAGTGCGTGTCAACTGCGGAATAAAAAATATATCATTGTATGTAAACACTCCACCAGAACTGATCGGTCTCTTGAAACTAAAAGTGTTAAATCAGCAATCGTAAAGATTGTTTTGGAAGATTTTAGAGTGAGATCAGAATAGAAGAATTAATTGCAATCAAATATTATAGATACTTTGAATTGAAACTTATTAACTTGACGCTATGTTCTGTAACTACCCACGAAAACATACGTTCTGCATGTCCCACGTAACTTTCAACATTATATATTGTAAAATAAGAGAACGACGACAGTTTTAAAAAGACAAATATCTAACAAAAAAATATTGATTTATTATTGAATCTTGGGAAATGCAAATACGTATTTCAAAAAATGTTTTGGTACGTACCTACTTACAACAAAGCACATTTTTTTTTTGAGTGATACAGTTTGTACCCATTATATCTTCCAGGAGAACCTTTACGTATGCTTTACAGAAATGAAAACGTAAAATGCATACCTCGGTGAACTATAATGTACTTAATATTTTTAAGGGTGCTACTTTGTTTGTTTCTTTGTCTAGCGTCCAAAGATCGAGAAGAATATTAAAGTTGATTAAGAACAGTTGGTACTTTACAACGATATACACTTAGCTCCCGTAGAGGGAAAAAATACGTTATTTTATTTTCACAAATAAACAGAAGAGAGAAAACGCAACTAGCAGTCAGAAAAAACGTTTAGTAGGCGGCAGCGTTACTTATGTATAGAAAACGAAAGTCACTTGTTTTTTTTTTAATATTATTATTATTATTCCTTGCTTATCTTCCTCTTCATTTGTATTTTTTTCTTCTTTTGTTTTAAAGACTAGTACTTTACACATTTACACCAGACGTACGTCACAGCAGCAGCAGCATCACTCGTGTTCACGTCAACAACTACATCATCATATTCCGACGAAACTTAGGAACTTATTGATTTATTCATTCATTCATTCTGTTTGCCGAGATATCTATCGAAAAAGACGCTAAGTCACACGTGCACTTCACTCCGGACATTTTTACCGAACTTTTCTTCGTCGTCCTTTTGTTGTTCTTCCGTCGAACATCTTTGGTTAAAGTTGGCGATGCCGGAAAATCCGACCGCGGGCGGACCTAGTGCGGGCGATGTTGGCGTTTGGGCTGTTGGATAGTTAGTCTTGGCACATACTGTGTCCACTGGCATCATAACAGGCTGGAACCCTGCAACAATAGACAACAACTTTTGTTGCAAACTTCTTTTTCATTCGTAAAGTCATATAACAATTACATCGCCTAACCAAACCTAAACTAACTTAGTCTAACTCATCCCTTTGTTTGACGATCTTAACTTGCTAGAACCAAAAAATTGATATAGTATAAGATTCAGTTTAATATTACCGGTTTTATATTATAAAATCAAAATTGTAAATCTATTACTTTATTATTTATTACTAGAACAATAAATCTATTTTATTAACCCAGATACCTACCGCAAAAGGAAGATAAAAATACCTTATAAGCTGCACAAGCAACGTTCGTCACCTGCGACTAGCTATAAGAAAGATAAGGGTATCTTTCTCTTCCTTGTGCGTTAGGTATCCGGATTAGTAGACTTATTGTTCCACTAATAAATAATAAAGTAAAAGATTTACAATTGTCACTTTATAATCCAAAACCGGCAAAACTAGGCTCAAGCAACTATACATGGGACCCATTTCTTATTTTGTCTACAACCCCCTGCTACAGGTTTAATCCAGGCTCATCTGTAAGAACTTGTAGGGACTATGAAGAATCATATTCTTGTGAAAATGCTGGTAAATACTAGTGACTGTATGGAAGTCAATAAGAAATAGGTGAGATAGGTTGGTAGGACACCATCTCAGGCATAAAGGGCTAGTCAGAGACCTATTAGAGGCAGAAACAGGAGTTAAGAGGAGTAGAAATAGACTTAGAATAGATTAATGTTCGCAAACAGTTAAGGATGTGGGATGTTCTAGTTTTGGGGAAATGCGAAGATTAGCTCAGGATAGGAAAGAGTAGAGGTGCGTGTCCAACTAGTTCTACGTTGATGATTATAATAAAAAGTGCAACATCATTTTTCGTAAACTACTTACAAAGCAAAAATACTGCATAAAGTTGGCTTTCTACGTGTTAAATAATTAAATCCGAATTGTTAAATGTTTTCTGAACTTAGCATATATTTTTGGTCGTTTTTATATTTGTTGGTATATCATTATGTCTTTCGCAAGATTATAAACTATTCGAGTTTTGAAACCAAATAAAAGAAAAACGTCATAAGCCTTCCCTTGTGCGACATGGATGCAACGTAGTAGCATCAGCAGTGCGCGGATAGCTGCTACTTTAGACTTAGAGGAGCTTAACTGCAATAATTCCATTAATCCGTGTTGTGACAACAACCTGGATTGTTCTCGGTCATTTATGATATTTCCGGACAGAATTAGTTCGAGTATCCCGTGCACACAAAATCCCGGTTGGAACGAAGCTATTTATGCAATTAAGCCGCTTCTTGCTTCGTTAACAAATCCGACTTGGTGTAGCAAGTTTAGTCCACAATGCAACATCGCTCCAACAATATATATTCATAATGCAACCAGGAGCCAGCAAACAACATTATATTATTCGATTTTAAAAACTTCTTATGCAGTTAAAAACTTAATTAAAACGGTAATCGTCACAGAAGCTATCAATAGTAATTAAACTCTTGATAAAAAATATTAAATGAAAATGAAATTTTACTTATGGTACCTAATAAACTAATTACCAATTTTGTAGGAAAACTTATTTAAAATTAGAGAGACTCGAAATGCATTTTTGGAAAACTTTGAACACAAAATTCTGAAAACGTTATTTGATGTCTTCAAAAGGGGAATCCATTGCCATTTACTAATTTCGACCCTTATTATTCATGACTTAATACCTATAAACTTAGAAAGTACTTTCCACGGAAATTCTGACTATTTCAGTCCGGCTTATATGCGGTTAATTTGCATTCTTAAAAGCCATTTAAAATAGAAAAACAAATGAAATCTTTTTAACAGTTGGTTGGTAATAAGACTTAATTACATGTTAAATCATCATCATTATCATAAGGTCGTCAGTCCTAAGACTGGTTGGACACGCACCTCCACTCTTTCCTATCCTGAGCTAAACTTTTCCCTAAAACTAGAACAACCCATATCTTTAACTATTTGCGAAAACTAATCCGATCTAGGTCTACCTCTACTCCTCTTAATTCCTGTTTCTGCCTCTAATATGTCTCTGACTAGACCTTCATGTCTGAGAAGGTGTTCTACCAACCTATTTCGCCTATTTCTTATTGACTTCCAAAGAGTCCTCTGTTCTCCTATTCTTTCTAACACTTCTTCATTTCTAACCTTCTCCATCCATCATCTATCTATCTTCTAACCTTTTCTTTTTCGCCGCGCCCACCGTCTATGTTAAATAACACTTTTTGTTTTTCATTAATAGCTTCAGTACTTCACCATTCGAATTCGAGAATAATTTTAATAATCATTCAATTTTTAATTTGAAAAGAAAAATTATCATCATCAAACTATTTCCTCGATTCCTTTTTTTACATTCTCTAGACCCAATCTGCACGCAATTACCGTCTTTTCGCAATAACTACTCAAGTTCAAGTACGGGCGTAATTACATCTTATCACTAATCAAGAAAAATAAGAAGCCAGGTGCATCTTTGGGATACCTATAGTTGTTTTATTTCGTTGCGTGAAGATACGTGCTATGTGTTTCCTGACTACGACATGCACGGTTGCGTGTACGCGGTTCATTATCGTGCCTCAATTACACCAAACATAGTAATTGTGCCTACCTGAATATCCTGTGTAATCTTCTACAAGTTTGTGACTTCGGAAGGATGTCGATCCGGTGATCATATTGTTTATGGCAACACCGGAAGGACTCCTACACCTCCAATAGGCCACCAGCATGAGCAACGAAAATAGAATAATTGCAACGCTGCTTCCTAGGATTATTTCCAAATTTTGCCACGCCCTTTTGGTCTTTTCCCCTCTCACTGCTCCCACGAGTACAGACAGTAAGGGAGAATTAAAGTCTACACCCTCTTCTTCACCAGTGATCATGTTCAAGTCTTCTTGACTCTCAGTAGATACCTTTTGGGCTCTGCCGGTATCTAAGTCCATCATTTGGGACTTCAAATTATCGACACCAGGAGTTCTAGATACTAACTCTACCTGGATGTGATAAACGGTATCCGGCCATAGAGATAGCGTTACGGTGGTGGAATCAGTAAAGAGATTTCCCTTGAGACCACCTCCGTCCACTTCCCAAGTTACTAAGTAGACACCACGTATGGCTTTAGGTTCCCAAGCGATCTCACCGATAACCAGTACTTTCTGGTGTATCAGAGAAACCTCTCGAAGGACCCAAGGTTCATCGGCGTTGGTACTTTTGCTAGTAGTGGCTTTAATTTCGGTGTTGATAGTTTTACCTTTTTTCTTCTGAATCGAAGTTTCGTCAGGACTGTAGATCGTTACTAGTCCTTGAGGATCGACTACTAGTACTCTGAGCATCGATCCTGGCTGATCAGAATTGAGAGGTACGCGAGTGGTGAGATCAAGGGTTTGAATTATTTGTCTCCACGGCCCTGATTGCGATTTACGCATAACCACGTACACTAAGGGCGTGGTGGGGTTGGCAGAGGAAGGGCGTGGCCAACGTGCTAAAGGGCCCATTACGCGTATCACCCCTTCGCCTTTTGTATGAATCACAGGTTGCACTTGTTGCCCCCGCGTGGCTGCTTCAGCGTGGAACTTGCAGGCTTCTTGACAACCCGGAAACTGAAACAATGAAAATATATACGTCACAAAATGATTCACAAAACAACAGCAAGTTAAAGTACTTCCGGAAATGTGCATTACTTCTCAATAATAAACCGAAATCATCCGTCGAAAACAAATGCGAATACTAAACTCGGAATGATACCTAATGGAAGTCATTCACTGTCGGTGGCGCAATATCTTCGACTTTTAAAGAAGCGAGGGGTTCCATCGGTCCGGAGTTGCTCGCGCCATTATTGGGTAATCTTTCCTTTTTCGGGAGTTAATGGTATTTCGATTCAATTTACTAGATAAGTAGCTCAATAGTTCTGCTATCGGGAGAAGAAGACGAAGGAAAGAAGGGCCGAAACCCCGATGGAAATTCGAAATCCGAAGAGTTGGCGTGAAAGAAGACGAATCGGCCATCAGAGGGCCCGTCGAGCGACAGGCGAACTATTATTCAAAGTGTCAGCCAATTTCGCCGGCGCCAGAAACGACGAAAACGCTTTTCAGGTCCGGGAATGTAAGGGAGAACGTTACCTAAGTGTGCGCCTCATTCATGTAATAATGTGGCTTTATGAAAGGAATGAATTATAGTCAAGAATTTCTGATAGGATCGTTGGAAAAGTCACTTAAAATGGTTACGTAATTGCTTTATAACGTACCCCTAATGGCACGCGCCTGTTTCTTTATATATCTAAAGAACTGTTTATTAATGCACTCAATTTGCAATATTAAATATAAAACTGTTCTGAAAAATTCATTCGAAATATAAAGTGCAAAATAGATATTAATAGAACTACATCAAATACGAGGGTGGATTGATAAGTTTCCGGCCTGACCAAGAAAAACAAGGTTTTTAAAAATTTTTTTTTTTTATTTCTCAACATAATCTCCTCCAAGGCTGATACATTTCTCATAGCGGTGTTCCAGTCTATTAATGCCATCTCTATAGACTGATTCGTCAAGCTCCTCAAAATAACCATTTACAGCTTCGATTACTTCTTCATTGTCCGCAAATCTCTTACCGCCAAGCCATTTTTTGAGATTAGGGAACAGAAAATAGTCACTCGGGGCTAGGTCTGGAGAGTAAGGAGGGTGCGGCATCAATTCAAACTTTAGATCGTTGATTTTAGCCGTCGCAACGATTGACGTGTGCGCTGGTGCGTTATCGTGATGAAACAAGATTTTTTTCTTCGCCAGATGAGGTCGTTTAATTTTCACCTCGTGGCTCAAACGTTGCAATAAGTCTGCGTAGTATTGACCAGTGATAGTATTACCCTTTGCAAGGTAATCAATGTATATAATACCTCTTGCATCCCAAAAAACAGTAGCCATAACCTTGTTCGCCGAAAAAATTGTTTTTGCCTTCTTTGGAGTTGGTTCCCCTGGTCCAATCCACTGTTTAGACTGTTCTTTGGTTTCAGGAGTGTAGTGGTGGACCCACGTTTCGTCAACGGTTACGAATCGACGCAAAAATTCGCTTGGATTACGCTTATACAATGACAAATTTGCGGTAGAAATGTTTTTTCGAATCAATTTTTGGTCGACTGTTAGCAAACGCGGCACCCATCTTGCACAGAGCTTTTCCATATGCAAATGTTGGTGCAAAATATGTTGCACACGTTCATATGACATCTTACAGGTCTCAGCTATCTCACGCACTTTCAATCTGCGGTCTCCCAGCACTATTTGATGAATTTTTTCGATCATATCTGGAGTTGTGACCTCAACGGGGCGTCCTGAGCGAGGCCCATCAGAGGTGCTCACACGACCCTTTTTAAACTCGGAAACCCACTGCTTAACGGTTGAATATGACGGGGAGGATGTCCCCAGTGTTGAGTCCATCTCTTTTTTAATTTCCTTCGGCGTTAACCCCTTCAAATAAAAGTATTTGATGACAGCACGATTTTCCTGCTTTTCCATTTTTACGAAAACCACAGAGGCGTCTTGTTCAGCGTGCTGTCAAACCTACACTAGCAAGGAGATCGGGCTGAAACTATAGCTACAAGCTATCCAAGGATGGTACTATAGAATGTCACCTCAAGGTAGGCCTAGTGGCTTCATCTCTTGGTTAGGCCGGAAACTTATCAATCCACCCTCGTAAATCACACATTCATAAATATTTTATGAGTACATTGAACATAAATTGTATGATATACTATTGCATTCGTCATTTTTAATTCATTAATACACATTAAATGTCCGATAAATTACAAATAACAAAACTGTAATGAAAATATACTTAGAGCGAATCAATAAACAAATATTGTATAAACTATTTTTATGTAGGATGTTGAGGCATGGTCAATAGAAGTTTACTTTTTCAGATATTTCGATGGTATTAACTGACAGTCCCTTGAAGTGGATTTGAGTGGTAACCGTTCCAACTAGGATCCACTTTATAAGTCACCACTGAAGCAACTAGAAGAATAAGCACCAAAGACCTCAATGGTTCGGAAAGCAGTTTAATCCGTACAACTAAAAATGGTAAGTTCTTTTATATCTGCATATTTTATTCTTTTATTGATCTAACTGATTTTTGACGAGCTTAAAAATTGTACGCCTCTCTGAATAATTTATCTTTCAATAATTTTTATAAAAAGCAAAATTCTTCAAAACCACATCCAAATATACGATCAATTGATGTGAAGGTCATTCGTTTGGAACAATCATTTGTGTGTGACCCATGAATAGATAATAAATGAATCTTTAATATTGAACTATCCCCAAGACGTTGAATCGTTTCACAAATAAAAGTTTCTTTTCTTGCACTTAAAACTGTATTCGTGCTACTATTTATTTGCAAATGAAGGCGAGGTAAAGGAGGTCGTTCATGAGGACGAGGAAGGAGTTGTTAATGCCACTGCTAATGCTGCCATATCGATTTCCTTAGAAACTTGTCAGAAACAGAGAAATGTATTTGCAGCTTCTGTATGTACGTATAAGTATATAGGTACTACGTGGTGGTGGTGGTGAGTGCCGTAGCAGTTGAAGGAAGAAGGAGCCACTACGTTTGCTGAAGTGCCGAATCAAACCGGGCTCTTGGCAAACTGCGGAATTCACTCTGTTTGATTAAAAGCCAAAGCCAAATGCACCACCAATCGTTGACAAGCGATTCGGTAAGTAATATAATTTATACAGATAAATTGTTATTGAATGTATCGACTGGTGATTGGATTTTAAACTAACGGAATTGATTGACTCTGGCAACTAAAGAAATGTTTATTATTATTCTTTCCTTCGAGGAATATGGTTAAAAGTACTCCTCTTTGGGCGTATCTCACGGCTCTTAAGATATTAAAAAACACATCTAACATTGATATTCCCTCGTTTGTATTAAAACAATTTGAAGGTATTGACTAATAGAGATTGCAAATAGAAACATATCATTCCATGCCAAACAACAGCATGAAATATTTATTGGATGTATCCGCAATGTCGTTCATAAACTAATTTTTTATGTGAAAAAGTAACGCCACCATAATAATTATTTTTTATTCCTTAAGCGGATACAACCAATAATTAAAATATATTTAAGGCAGACCCTTTAAGTGGTCATGCAACCAAAAGCAGTGCATGTAAACCTACTGGGGGGGACTCCTTCCCTCATATTCTTTATTTTTACCCTTAACATCCACCAAGAAGGGCACAACCCTTTGATGGAAAAACACGGCTTTGCTATTAAAGCGAATTAGAACTCAATAAACATCCCCTTTTGTTATACTGCGTGACGACCTTTTGTATGAGAACAAATTTAAAAATATCGAAGTTTCAAAAATGTAATATTATTTGTCTTTACGTTTTAATTAATAAATGGCGTCATGAAACGTCGAAATTCGTAGCACAACTTTTTGAAGAAAATCTAAATTTTATCAGATGTATTTTGAGCTAATGCCATCATATAAATATAAAAATAAGTATATAAAGGTCATTTTCACCTTTTGTGCAAAAGTTTTTAAATAAACGTAGTTTATAATAACGAAATGAATAACAATAGTATCGTACAACAATAACATTAATAGGTACGAAGGATTTTAATGTAATCTTATGATATAAAATTATAGAATTAGATATCTTACTATTAAAATGTTTAATTAAAGGGTAGGTAAAACTGTGCAGTTACGATTACATTCGAATTCCAAGATATTGTCATTTAATTGGATTTTTTAATCAAAAATCACCAATTCTTTGACGCTATAGACAGGATGCGGTAGTGGCTTTGGACCAGGATAAATTAGGTTACGGTATGGAAGAACAAGAACAACACAGAGAGAAAAATCTTACCATTAAAAAAATTACCATGCTAACACAGTAAAAATAAAAAAAGTTTTTAAAGTTCGAAAATTATTAGATTAATATTGAAATTTTGTCAGTAAATTTTTCTTGCATTCAGTTTATAGTGACGAATTTGGCAATTTTTCTAAAATTTTTCTCTCGATACGATACCCATGACGCATCTGTCCAAATTTGTAATTATTATACTAGTGCAATTCGTATTCCCTCAAAAGTCATTAAATTAATTTGATAATTTGGCAAGTTGGAAAACAAACAGCCTGTTTGAACGCAGCCAGTAAGGACTTTTCCCATAGGTTTGCTCTCATAGCTCAACTCCCATAAAAATAAAGGAAGCACGGTTTCATCAGATAATTCCAGAGTAGTGGCTATTAATTACGCCGGTACATATAACGTGTAATGCACGCCAACTCGGGCGTATCAAACAATAAATGCACTTTCAGGGTAGGCAATTATCGATTATTTCATGCCAATAACTAACTGACAATGTCTGAAAAACTTCTTGTGAATAACATTATAGGTATATATACAGAGCGTTCTACTCCAATGATACTTCATAAATCGTTAACTATTTCTGAAATACCCATTATATCACCCCAATACATCATACATTACCATGGTTCTATAATTTTGGTTTCCTTCAAGGATACTGAAAATCCCCCTGTTTAATAATATATAACCACTTATGTTCACCTCTTAGAGACTATGAACTTTAGTAACATTTACTAATTACTTAAACGTTTCAAAGATGATTAAAAATAACTATCTGAATAGTCATTATACACGAAGAGAAAAATCTTAGAAAAATTACCATGCAATCTCATAATCTTGATGCCTTTGACTATTAAGCATGGAAAAATTACCATGCTAACACAGTTAAAATTCCTATAGTAAAGTTTATAAGGTTCTTTCACAAAAATTATTGGCCAAATATTAAATTTTCTCAATACATCTTTCTTGCACGAGTTTTATAGTGTCGACTACTTCATATGGTAAATTTTCTAAAATTTTTCTCTTCGTGTACGTACGTTAGAAAATAAATTAGAAAATACCCCAACTGGGCTTGTATTTATTTAAACTATTTTGTGATTGAAGTAGCCTGAAACAAACTTCTTAGTATTTAGAAGTACATCAGCCAACTAAATACATGAGGGCTGTCCAACTGGCGGCCCGCGGGCCGTATACGGCCCGCCAAATTATTTTCACGACCCGCGAGTACATTTTAGTATGAATAAATTTTTGTTACTAAATTAATATTAAAATTACTTTACTATGTAAAGTAAGAGATCTATGAAGAAATGAAAGAATGTAATATAGAAGCGGATTTTAAAATATTTCTACCAAAATTAGATATGTTAATTACAGATTTCAATGAAAGATTTTCTCAATTTGATGATCATAAACCGTCTATTGATTTATTTTATGATCCAATTAATATTGATATCAACTCCGTTGATCTTAAATATCAAATAGAATTATGCGACCTGCAGGCTGACCCATTTTTTACATCTCGTGGAGTAACTGGAATAGAAATATTCAAATTTTTAGATAAAGAAAAATATCCAAAATTGAGAGATTTTGGACTTCAAATTGTATCAATGTTTGGAAGTACATATATCTTCGAGCGTGCATACTCCGATATGAAATATATAAAGTCACAATATAGAAACAGTTTAAAATATTTTACTCTTGAAGATATAATTAGACTTGCCAGAACAAATATTAATGAAGACATAAAAGATATTGTTGCTAAACAGTTACGGTCACAATGTTCTTATTAATTAATTACGAATATTTTAGAGTTTTATCTTTAGCATGAGTAAAATATTGTTTTAATTAACATAAACTTACTTTACATTTATAAATCTTCTTGGCCCCCGAAATGTTTGGTGATGAAAATATGGCCCGCGGGCTATGATAAGTTGGATAGCGCTGAACTACATGATATTTGTTACTTGAACTATTGTAACGGAATACTTTGACTAGCTCTGACTTCAGAAATAGAAAAAAGTTAAAATAAAATAAAACTCTCTTCGTCTGATATTTATCATAATACCTCCCCAATCTCTACATTTAGACGTAATATTTAAATAAGCCTTTAGCGAATAGACAACATTAAATCGTTGTCAGTTTATCATAAAAAGAAAAAAAAAAAAAGTTGGGCTCGTCATCGGAATTGAAGTTGTGACAAAGGAAAGAAATCAAACGAAAATTACGTTTTATTCAATTTAAAATTCTGTTTTAGTTCCTGACGGGGACGTCCCCGCAGACTCGAGACTCGAACCACTTATCTAGCAAATTGAATCGAAATGCCATTAACTCTGAGAAAAGGAAAGATTGCCCAATAACGGTTTGTTTGGGAAACGAGAAGAAATTCAGCAAAAAGAGAAGCAGGTTCATTGCCTGATGCTTGTTTTCTCGAAAAGGTCGCGAGCATTACATCTCTAACTGCAAATGATAGTCATTATTTTCTGATGTTCCGGACTCATCCGGACCCGGGTCATTTTCTATCCGGCGATACAACCCTCCGCATTCCCAACACGATTTAGCGATACATTTCGCCGTAAAACCGGAGAAATGTTGCCATAAAATAAAGAAAATAACGCCATCGGTTACATCAATAGCACGCGATAAATTTTAATCCAAATATCCAACAAACTACCCTACATAAGTGTTCTATATTTCCCAAACAGGCAATTAAAAACCTATTCTATAGTATATTAAAAACCATTTCCAATAACAGAAACTCAGTGATAATTAAGTATTTTTTGTTTAGGTACTACCTATATAAGAACAAAGGCTTTCACGGCCGGAATCCATAGTAGAATGAAGATTCGGGCTATAAAGCAGTGGTCTAAGTGAACTATTGTGTCGCTGTCGAAACTTCGAGATATAATCTACGTTCACGTTGTCAACGCCGCACTACCACTGAGGATGTCAGCCGCAGTAGCTGATGAAACGTCTGGACACAATAGCTCACTTAGACCACGCCCCTATAGCCCGAATCTTCATTCCACTTTTTGTATACTATCTATTCTAATAGAATATTATGTCCAATTGTGTTTTAGAATAATGTTGAATGCAATATTGGGCTTACGTTTAGGCTCATGAAGCCTAAGCCTATCAAAATTTTGAGGATTAATTCCAGAACCTTCTCGTGGTTTTCTGTTATTGCTACCTTCTATGACTGCTAGTGTCCGATCGAAAGTTCGGTTTCGGTTTCGGTCGAGTTTCGGCGAAAAAACGAGTTTCGGTTTAGTTTCGGTTTCGGCGCCAAACCTGCCGAAACTACGACCGAAACCGAAACTGCGTTCAGGAGTTCTCGCGCTCTGCTCGGTCATGTTCGGCGCATTAAATTCCATCCAAGCGAAGTAGATTAGTAGACATAGACATAAAAAAGCATGAATAATCTTCAAAAGAAAAATGAGCCTAGTCTACTATACTTACTCAAATAAACATCTCACCTATTTTAAATATTTTTAAGGCGCAATTAAAGTATTTCCTTAAATGAGGGGTTGTTATGTTGATTTCGATTTAATTATCAATAAGTGAAAATGTCAAAGACTGCAGAGCTATGTAATTTAAAGATAAAAAAATAAAACTGACTGATTATAATAACGTTTTCTTTATTTTTCTCTCAAAACATGATCCTTATAAGGATGTTTCGGTTTCGGTTTCGGCCGAAACTGAGACCGTTGCCGAAATTCGGTTTCGGTTTTGGTTTCGGTCGTAAAAACCAGTTTCGGTCGGACACTAATGACTGCACTAAAATGCAAAAACAATTGGTACTTACTTCTGCTTGATTCAAGTTCAGATGAGTTTTGTCTTTAAAAATTTCTAATCAACATCATTGAAGCAGAAATAAAAGAAACTGTTAAAAAATATTAGACGATCGAGCAAAATATCTTGAAGAATAAATGATGACGATTCGGCAGACCAGGTATCCATTTCAAATTTAACGATGGTAATCAAGTTTCAATTGGACGAAGTCGATTGACAAGAAGCGGCGTAACCGACCCGCAACTATTTCTGCCCGAAACGACGACTATCTGTCCGTTTGCCGAAATCCCGAGATAAAGAAATGAGAATTTCCTTTTTAATTACAGCTCTCGAGACGGTGCAAATTTTATCTACCGACAAGAACAAAGCGGTACAAGCGTTTTTTTGAATATTTAATTTCGAATCCTTCTCATTATCTGGCATGTCTAATGAAGACGCCAAAGGAACTTAATTGTTCCAATTTATCTTGAGAAGCGAAACCGTTGTTTTAAATCCCTTCGCAGTTGTTTTGCCCAAGAATGGTTCACGTCTTTTCTCTTAGTGCCGGTTGATGCTGCTGCAGCCGCTTTCGGTCCACGAGATAAATAGGTTTAATTTACAGGCGCTAGCGTAATGAAATTAAGCGTTCGTAATAAAGGATTTTGTTTATCAGCCCTTGACAGCGACTGGAACGATCTGTCAGTCAGACGTGCACTAATTTAAACCGAACAAAATGTACGAAGAAAATCGAGAAACATTTCACGAATTATAATCCGAACAAACCCCAAAACAAGAGAAAAAGGATTCTACCAAATGTTGCCACAAAATTAAATTTAGAATATAAATAATCTTTCGGAGATTAAATATTTACGAAGAATAAAGTTTAGAGTGATTAGAAAATTATTATTCGAAGTTATATTCCAACAATTAGACTTTTTATTTAAATTTTCTTTTATAAACTGTTTTAGAATTTTTCAATTGTTATTGTTTTAAACCAGACCATTAGAGGTCACATTTAAATTAGGCACAAATAAAAGAGTAATAATTTTCAATTTGTGATTTTTATCATTGATTATCTTGTAACTAATATTAGAAATGCGAAGGAGTGTGTTAGTTTATTACCATTTCACGTCTTAACTACTAAACCGATCATCATGAAATTTTGTACACATATTGTCAAGGATACAGAGAAGGACATAGGATACCTGTTATCTAGACAAAAAGGTACTGTTCCCCAAGGGATAGAAAAATTTATTTTTATTTCGATAAGTGTAAAAAAATTAGATATTTTAGTTTTGTTGGTCCTGGACAGGACTATTTATAAAATTATTGTATTTTAAATGATCTTTGTCATGTATTTATGACATCAACGTAAGCAAAACCGCGGGTAAAAGCTTGTTAATTAATAAAAGGACTAGAGTTCATTAAAGTCTTACAAACCTTTCGGAAGTCACATGCGGATTGAAGGTCGCGTAATCCAATCCCTGTTTTAGATCATAAACTTAAAATATTTTGAAATTATGTGAAGTTATTTGCTCATAATGATGCTTATTACTTTAATAAATCAATCACTTTATTAATTCAAATATACAAGCGACTTTTCTGTAATTTTTAAACTTCCATGCTTCGATAAGAAAAACGGAACCCTTACATATTCAAAGCATTTGTAAATCTATTCATCTGTGACAGTCATTTTGCTGAGATACTGGTTTGTAAGGAAACTTGAAATTCTGTATATTGTCAGTAGGTAAATACCTAAGTTAATATCTGAAATTTATTATTATTTGTGTCTGATAAATAATCATCCTAACTAATTTAACGTAAAAATTACTTTCAGATAATACTTAGTTACTTAACTGATACAGCTGGCATATACGGTCTACTTCCAGCTGTATTTCTCAGTAAATTTTATTGAAACAGTAACAGCGTTGTCGTGATATTTATATCTAGAACGAAAACAATTCGGAAAATGTCAAATAATGTAAAAGGGATAGATACTTATATTGTATAATACAAAACGGTAGGGTACTAGGGATTTCGTATGAGTGCGCGGACTACGTACGTAGAAATTTATATTATTGGTTTCATTCTTTTGCACACTTCCGGACTTCGCATACATTTTAACATTCGCTACGGTAACAAATGTAACGGAAAGCCGGAAGGAAACTCGAATAGAATCGAAATTTCGTTTCGGAATTGTTTACGGGCCAGCCGACCGATTGTAACGTGGTTGGTTTGTAGGTAGAGGGCGAGGCGAAACCGCCTGGTGGTCTGGGCTACCGCAAAATAAAACTTGGAAAACTTACACATATTTCCTTCTCCTCGCACATGGCGCCCCAAACTTGGAAGTTTGACTGGAGAAGTTCGCAGTTCTCCCAACACTGTAACAAGAAAAAAAAAAATGAAAATTCAATTGATGAAACTTGTCTCATTTTCAGTGCAAGCGATCAATACAAAAGTAACTTTACGTTGAATACTGACAGATAAAATATGTAATGATAAAACACAATATTAACTTTTAACGGTTAAATTTTCCGCAAAATACGGAGTAATGCTGGGCAAATTTCCTTATCAATAATGATTACATTCAGTTTTTAAAAATAATCGATTAATTACAATCTACAGTCGGTTAATAATCGCCCATTTCTAATAAAGAGTAGAATTGTAGATGTTGTAAAATTAAGGCTAGGGTCATTTTCCCAATGATTGTATATGAGGGAAAATTACCATGCTCCTGTCTGTTTTGTTGGACAGTAGAAGCAGTCATTTCAAAATTTTTATGAACTCCAAGTACAGTGTAAACTCTTTATAACGTCACTCGATTTAACGACAAACTTCTTAAAACGTCGAAATTGCTTGACTTTGGTTGGTTTACATTGTTTTCTATACAATATTACACTCTATATAGCGTCACGCTCACTCTATTTAACGACAACAATGCGACATTATAAATCATTGAGCAGTACTTTCTAAGTTGCCGAAATAGATAAGAACTGCAGCTGTGTACGTTGTTGAAGAAGACGATCCTGTCCCTCCACTAAGCATCAAACAAGCACTTGATGCCAGCGAAACTATTAAAAAAATACTTTTTTTATAATCAAATTGATCCAGCAGTATCTCAAGATATGAGTAAGATACGTAACAAAATACAATTAAAATATTGGAGCAGCAAAAAACATCAGACGAAGATAACAGGCTATACGCAATGTATGAATAATAATGTTCGTGTGCAAAATGTGTACTAAATTGGTAAATGCATATTATTATAGAATAGTAAAATAATATCTTTTATTTCTCTCCATTTAACGAACACTCTTTATAACGCCGAAAAATGTTCAGTCCCTTAAGTGTCGTTATATAGGGTTTACACTGTATATAATTTGGTTTTATTTTTATTGAATACCTAACACATTTTGTCCTTATTACTTAACTTTCTTCTGGATGTGATTTTATTACTATAGCTAGAATAGAAATATTCATTTGGAATACGAATTAATAAGTACCTCATATAATATATTCAGAAATAAAGAGCGCTCTTTCTATGCTGCTGTGAAAAGTACGCAAAGCTTAGATATTTCTAAAAGTGGCAGCGGCGGATTTGCGTACTTTTATTTGCAGTGTAAACAGTGTGCTTCAGTTCATTGATGTAAGTAGTTAATCATGATTTAATCATAGTAACTTCCAATCATGCAGAACATTAAATGTTTACTAAATTTAAATTTGATTTTGCCATGTTTATAATATATCCTCCTACACCTGTTATTTTCTAATTTTCCATTTTGATTAAATTTATTAAATCCAGAAGAGAGTTCTCACCATAAACAACTCATGAATACAATAGCGCACTTTATACAATTTAAATTTAATATTCCTTGTATGGTTTTACGTAAACAAAACGGTAATTACTACATTTTTATGTGTGACGAAGGCGCCTGTTACAGAGACACTCAAAACTGTTTCAAGTTGAAGACGCGGACCGTTATGAGATTTCGTTTTTTTTTTGTTCTTGTTCATTGTTGGATACGGCACATGACGATAACAAAAATAAAACAGTTGACAAGAGCTCTTAAGAATGAAACTGAATATAAACAGAGTGTATCAACAGACATTCTGCTATATGGGCGGGCGGGCGCTTTCGGGCGCGCAATCGAGCAGTAAATGATTAAATAAACAGAAAGCAGATGAGATGACACGGTACTTTATTTCTAGCATCTGTTTATGTCGAACGAAAAAAAAAATGGTTTTATGATGCAAGCCGTATGGCAGCACGCCGTTTTACTGCTTATATTTATATTGTACGTTACGTAGTTGTTATAATAGTACATCGAAGACTTTGTACTGTACAGCGGACATTATTGCATTTGTTACCGTAAACAAATCTTTCTTTTTGCTTTGAACTAGGTTATTGTAACGGATCGTTCGATTTTTACGGTAGCTGCATCCTGTTTCGCTATCGATTCCGATTTTTGTTGTTTCCATTTGATTCGATCCGATGCTTAAATCAGAGGTGCGCAAAGCATGCGCACAAATAAACAGGGACGTACAAAGTTTAGGGGAGAGCTTACAATTGGAGAAAAAGTGCAGAATTTCTTAACCCTTTGGTATTTACAACCCAATTTTCAACCACAATTCTCATCGTCACCCTCCCCTAGGGTTGCCACCCGTACTTTATTATAAAGTATTGTACTCTATTTCGACTGTGCGTACGTTATATCTTACAAGACACATAAAGTACGCAAAAATACTTTATTTAAGGCCTTAAGTAAACATCGTAATTTTGTAAGCGATTATTCGAAATTCAGAGTATTTTTACATCAATAATATTGTACAGAAAAATGGCAAGCTATATTTACGGATCAACCTGATTTCCCAAATCTGTTCAAGGTAGTGTCACTTTTGCTGTCCGTTCCGGCCACTTCAGCATTTACAGAAAGAGTATTCTCTGTTATGAACGAAAAGTGGCGGGACGACAGGAATAAAGCTTCATTAAAACTAATTAAAAATCAACTTTTAGTTTACCTAAATCTTTGTTTGGCATGTTTAGAGGCTATTAATGTATTTAAGAGCAACAGCAATTTGTTACTGGCTGCTAGGTGTAACAAAAAATATGTTTTCAGAAAAAAAAAAAATAAAATACTTTATTTTTATGCTGAGTACTTTTTTTTTAACCTTTTAGTCGAGAAATACTTTATGTAAAACCTGAAAAGGTGGCAACCCTACCCTACCCCCTCATAAAAATCGTGCTGCAATTGTAATATTTCTTTATTTTTTTTTTTGACGCCAAATTTTCATCTCGACATTCATAACAAACGCTGTAAATTACCACAAACAGGTAAATTTACTGAAAAATTATTTCAGTTTTTTTATATTTCTCATTTTCTGTCGATATGGTATGGTCGCACCCTCTATTTTTTTATCACGCCCCACAGACTCGCAACAATATGTAGGTAGATTTAAAATTCTTCCCGTGTAAAGTAGGATTGCAGGAAGAGATTAATAAAATTAAATCTTTCTTTAATAAACAAAGTCAAAAAGGATAAAGCATAATGAATAATTCTAAATTAAACATTTTCTTGCAAGTATCCTTAATTCAATGGAATGTACTTCGACAATTGCTTTTCAAGAGTAATAACTAGTTAAAAAAATATTTCATAATTAATTCTGCAATTAATACTTCTACAGTTTCACAATTTTAAAATTCCGTGATGACTTCTACTTTGCAACCATTGGTATTACGTTTAATTAGCATGCACAAGAGTATATTCTTCAAGTATAAAAAAAGAAATAATTATTTTGGTATAAAATAACTTAACTCCAGTAAACCGATAAACTAAAATATTTCCTTGGTGTTACTGAATGCGGCAATGATTTTGTTCATTCAAGCTTCCCCTTTAGTCAGCAATCAACACAGGTCGAAATAAGTTCCGATTGTGCTTGATTACTTCATACAAACAGCATTTCCGTTCATCAGGCTGTAACAGACAACATCAACAATTGAACAACAACGAAAGCCCACTGAGATTGTTAAAAGGGAGACTAGAACGAGTTATAAATATTAAACACTGTGCATACAATAAACCGTGCTTCTTTAGCTGCATAAAACACGATAAACCGTTTTATATTATACGTCATCAAAGTAGGTACCGGTGGTGTATTTTCTTAAAGCTAATACCATATTCAGAAACTTTATAATGTAGATACAAAGAGACAAAGACATAAAACTGTACGGACACAGTCGCGTTTTTCTTAAAACAGGAGAAAATAAATTTAAAACCGTTTGAAAGAAAGTGAAAAAAGTTTTCTAAATTAAACTGAATGAATTAAATCACAAAGGTAGCGACGCGATTTTTTTTTTTAGATAAAAGCGGTTTAATCTTCAGACATAGTATTTTTTATTTTGCCCCACAGTAGCTCAACTATATGATTAGACAGAAACTTGAACTAACCACGACCCAACTTTCAAGGGGTGCATAACCTTATAAATAAAAATGAAATTATGAACTTTTGAAGGTAAGGTTATGGTTTATTTGAAAATTAATAATATAAAACGTACTAAAAATAAATAATTTAAGGATTAAGGAACTTTTTTACTACTACTACTTACTATTTTTTATCAAAGTACTTAGTTGACAATTTATTAAAGCTACAAAATACAGCTGAGGCAATTCGAAATTAAAAAAGGGCATTTAAAGGAAAATTCATTATTCTGGAAAACCTTATTTAAATTGAGGAGTTAGAAAAACTAAAAATTTCGTGGCGCTTCCTTCACTTTAGTTTTAAAACCTATAAATTTTCTGAAGTTCTTCGGAAAACTTCACTAACATGAAGTAAGACAGAAATTGTATTCTTACAAATGAAAAACACAATTTTCATAAAAGAATTTGGATACTTTTTTGCTAATTTACAGAAAATTTTATTGTATTTCACTGAAG
>NW_020442466.1:2776814-2781174 GCF_000699045.2 Agrilus planipennis
AGAGTGTCAAATATCAGTGTTTCTGTATTAATGGGCGCTATTTTTCAAAAATGACCGAAGCAGAATTTATATATGTACTTTATAATCTCATATTTTTTCCAGATGTTAAAACAATTATGTTACTGGAACTATAAACAATACTGCAAGGTTGATAAAAGTAATGATTTTTTTTAATCAAAAATGGGTGATTTTTTTTAAGTAAATCAAATTTTAACTAGTTTTTAATTTTTAATTTTTTTTTATAAATACGTGTCAAAGACCATCGAAGACTACATAAACCTAATTTTTTTATCCTTTGGGAACAGTATTCTTTTTTCTATGTCCTTTTCTGTACCCCTAAAAATGTGTATACAAAATTTTATGGTAGGTTTAGCCCACGGATTCGCTTGCGTCTTAAATAAGTGTCACAGTTCATCAACAATCACCTAAACTTAATTTTTTTGTCTCTCGATATTTATAGTTTCATTACTTCTATTTTTGTCTTATGATATGCATATGACGGTGTATGTCAACCCCCAAAGTAACATTTATAAGTTCATCATATTTAATTCTATTTTATCCAGGCGCTCCCGAAATTCAATTCAATCTTAGAAATATATGTGTACCAAGGTTCTCTTAGAATCAATCATTACAATTTGTTACATCTACTGTAAGTGTTTGTCGAATGCCTATAACACTTGATTTGTAAGGTCATTCAGCCTGTAGCTACCCCATGTGCGCCACTGTACTCTACAGCGTTAATTATTTATTTAGAATATGTAAGAAACCTCGAGGTGGGTATAATTTGAACACCAAGAAATTATTCACTTCGTCAGGTTTGTTAAGTGCTAACGCGTGCATGTAATAATAAAATTTGCCCTATCACGTCTATCTACTTGTTTTAAGTGTCTATCATTAACTTTTCATTAAATTGAATATATCAATGTTGCGTAAATGACGAAAGTAATGCGAAGAGAAAAAAAAAAGAATTGGAAAGCTATAGCATCAATGATTAGAACAGAAATTAATCCGACATGGCGAAAATTATTAATCTATTCTAGTAAATATTTCAGTAACTAATAACAATAAATTTTACTTTAAGGAAATTGTAGTCATATAGCATACATATATTATATTTAGAATACTACCCGAGATAAAAATGTTCAGTCTCTGAAAGGGAGACTCGAGTCTCCGTCTCTCATCGAGTCTCTCTGGTGTCGCTGAGAGAGACTGTCGAGAGACTGTCAAAAAAACTGTTTAGCGTCTCTGAACGAGAGACTCGAATCTCTCAGTAAGTGATGTCGCGATAGACATTGTTAAAATTTTCTAAGTTCAACATATTTCAAAGATCCCAGTCTTTCTACGAGAGACTCAAGTCTCTCAATATTTCAGTTTTATTCATTCAGTCTCTCTATGAGACTGTGAGAGACGCTCTCAGAGACGCTGAAAGACTCTGAGAGACTGGAGAGAGACTGAAAATTTTTGTCCAGGGTATTGTTGGAATATCTTCAATTTTTAATTCAATTATCTTATTAGATACAATTTTTCATTTTACGTACAGGTATTTGCTATGCCTTTTTAAATTTGATTTAATCGTTTTTAAAATATGGATTTCGTTAATGAATTAATTCCTTGAGTAAAAACAGATCAAGATCAAAAATGTTTTCAGATTTTTCAATCTCTCGGATGGCGCCACTGCGTTTGCGTGATATTTTGAAATAGTTACACACCATAATTTTCAACAATACATTTGATCACAAAGGCTACTGCTTCTGCTTTTCGGGTGCTGCTATTCTATTAGGTACATACAATCTTTTCACCGTGTTCGCTCAAGCAATAACTTGATCTACCGCTCTGATTAAATAACCAAAAAGCTACTTGACCGCAGTGCGTCTCTCATTGTTTTTGTTTTACATTCAAGAGAATTAGATATTGTTTTAGAAGTGTTACATTTCGTTCAGAAAGCACGGAAAGGAGATAGTAAAATGTATTAGATGACATCACGGCTGTGTAATTGAAAGTCAAGGAAACGGCGTTCAGTTTTATAGTCCAGAAAATTAACGTGCTGAAAACACCACTTTAAAACGTTAATTACAGAGAGGAGTTAAATTGATAATTGTACCTAAACAGCGTCTGTGTAATGGTTTGTAAAATTGGTTGAAAATTATTTTAAGCATAGATGTTAGTTAATTAACACCGTCATGCATAGTTGAAGTAAATCTTGACATACTGTACTTAATTCGAATAAGAATTAAAATTAGCGTTGTATTAACAATCAAATTTTGAAAATGTGTCTCGTTCAATTACATATCTTTTTTTGTGCAAAAATCATTCTTTTCACACTGTAGCTTCCGAAACTCTTAATAAATGTCTCAGTGTGAAGACGTTTCTATAGAAAAAATAAAAGTACTAATTCACTTGCATTTAAAAGGAAATTCTACTGTGCGAATGGCCGATTACATTAATTTATTGGGGGGTGTTCCTTCGAAGTTTGATCCTTTTAATTTTTATTTAAAATTTAGTTTGAAATGTTTTTATGTACATAATAGTTTTCCAAATAATAACATATTTTCATTGTTTGTACCAACTCGAGGCTCATATAAAGTCCCTCATGTAAAAAGACAAATAAAACATAAAATTGAGGAACACATTCACCCAGTATATAAGCTCTATTTTCAGCATAGTTTACCACCTACCGATACACCATGACAACATGGTTCTTGTGATTTATAAATAGAAATTATAATGTGTGTTAACCATATTCCTTTCACTTATCTAAATTTTTAGTAAACGTTGAGAAACATTTTGAACAACAGCACTCAGACATTAATAATGAGAGAGTGGTTAGCTGCTTGGTGTCGTATATTTAACATATTCAACAGCTGTCAAACACGGTTTCAGAATGTTAGTTAACATAAATTGCCATTGTTTTAGCTTTTTAATGTTTTCTCTACAACGCTCTCTTATTTATTGTAGACAAAAATAACTATCTTCGCGACGCGAATATTAGATATATAAACTTTTACCACATTCTAGGCATAAGACAGAAACCTTCATTGTTGTAATTGTTACATTATTTTATTTACATAAATTTTGTATTAAGTATTAACAGGCGACAAGTCAACCGTTTTTGTACTTTAAGGTTACTACCGACTAAATTCTTTGAGTGCTTGGCAGGATAATGAACAAAATCCTACCATATTTTGGAAGCCATAGGGTTTATATTCTTAATCCGCTGGTCGAGGATCACTCAGATACCTCGTATAAGCCCTTACCAAGATTTAATGCAATGGTATAAAGCAACCGGAACTTCTTAATAATCGCAGTTGAAGAAATTAAGTAAATGTATTAGTAATATTACAAAAAAATTCATAGAATCTTTGACAAGACAACCGAGGATATTCGGTTGTTTCTGGCTTTATTTGCTTCATTGCCGCTACTACTACTACTACCTTATTTTATTTACGTTCATTTTTTAAAACCTTAACAGGATCAATGGTCAAGTGAACCCTTTTTGTTCATTAGTCTTATCACCGACTAAATTTCTTCAGACATCGGAAGGATCTACTATACTTAGCAGGACTACAGAGTTTATTCCCCAATCCATTAACCGAAGAACAATAAAATACTTCTATAAGCCCGTGACAAAATCATTGATGTAATTAATTAGTTTTTTAACTCCTTAGAATAAGAGAACCGGAATTCATTAAATTACAGAAGAAATTCATTGAAAACATTCACAATATCACTGAAGAAATTTATTGGAATCTTTGACTGGACAACCAAGAAGAGTGGGTATGTTTTTAATGTTGTTAACAAGAACATTTACGAGAATTTTTAATTCCATTGGTAGGATAGCAAGATACTCTTCAAGCCTTCAAAAGGACCACTGAGAAAATTCGTTGGAATAAAAATAAATAACTAAGTGGTTGCTATAACTCGGGAGGACGTTCTTGAAAAATTCGTTGAGAGCGTTGACAGGACCAAATAATTCGTTGGGAATCCTGGCAGGACCATCCTGATATATCTGTGAAGAAGTATGTTGGAATCATTGACTGGACAACCGAGAAGAATCATACGCTTTGGGCTGGAGTACGAACGCCACACTTAATTATTTGTCAGGATCATCGAGATAGGTATGTTTTTATAGTTGTCTACGGAGAAAATTAAATTTTTATGACAACGCAAAAATTACAATTTTCGATTGTAAATAACAGAGATTGCCGTAGAAATAGTAGAATTTATTAGGTAACTTGTGATAATCTCAATTTTGACATGTTTCTTTAAAAATTATTTGAAGTTTCTTAATTATTACAATTAAATTTGTAATATCAACTAAAACTCGAGATACAAATGTTCAGTCTCTCAGAGTCTCTGAAAG
>NW_020442466.1:2781784-2892244 GCF_000699045.2 Agrilus planipennis
TCCATTTTTTCCGTGTTAACAAGAACATATATGTGAATTTTTAATTCGTTTTTAGGATAACAAGATACTCTTCAAGCCTTGAAGAGGACCATTAAGAAAATTCGTTGGAATCCTTCAAATAACTAAGTGGTTGCGACAACTGGAAAGAACCTTCTTAAAGAATTCGTTGGAGCGTTGGTAGGACCAGAAAATTCGTTGGGAATCCTGGCAGGACCATCCATCTAGGAGATTGGTTGAAGCAATTGCAACTACCACCATGGATCGGAAATTATATAAAGTAGATCAGCATGTAAGCATTTTTATTTATTTATATTTATACTTCTACGATTTAAATAATTCATTTTTTAATTCCTTAGAATAAAAGAATGAAGAGCTCATAAGATCACAGAAGAAATTCATTGAAAACATTGGCAATATCACTTGAGAAGTTTATTGCAATCTTTGACTGGACAACCGAGAAGAGTGCGTATGTTTTTAATGTTGTCGACAAGAACATATATGTGAATTTTTGATCCGTTTGTAGGATAACAAGATACTCTTCACGCCTTCAAAAGGAACACTGAGAAAATTCGTTGGAGCGTTGGAAAGATCTGATGATTTTTTGGAAATCCTGGCAGGATCATCCATCCAGCAGATTCTTTAAAATGGACCAGCATGTAAGCATTTTTATTTATTCATATTTTTCAGGGTACACTGACAAACCTCTTACCTATACCTACCCCAATTATTTTCACTCTTCCCTAGTTATTTGACACTTACTCTTACACACATAATACCTACATTCCAATCAACAATCACATGCACTCTCATTAAGTTTTATCCATTATTTTTACTACCTTTTTACCTCAATACTACGTCCATCATATTTGACACCTTAAACATTCTCATTATCTGCAATCCAATACCTACCACCCCAATTACTTTCATTATTCTTTATACACATACACACACACACACACATAATGCCTATCATATACACTATAATTACGTCTTATCCCTTAATTTTTACCTCAATACTACCCCTAATTTATGTAGCACTTAATACATACAATGCAACATTACCTACAATTTCGCATTATCTGCAGTTATATTTTTTTCCATAAATAATTTTTTAAATTTCACTAATTCTCAATTTTCTCTATATTAGGTGTAAAGCAATTTATTTCTATTATTATAATTTTATTAAATTTACAATATTCTTTTCGTAAGGCTTTTTATTCTAAATTTTAATTTTTTACAACTTAATAATAAATAAAACACATATATATCACAAATCATTTATTTATTTTTCATAGTCATATTTTATTTGTTACATATCATTTCAATTACAATAATATGTATTGTATTTTCATGTGCTTGTAGGAAATGTTGCTTAGAAATCATCCTCGACCATAAGCAACAATAACACAGCTACATAACTTCTTTGAACTCCACGAAATCCTTGGTCCTCCCTTCATAACTTATCACTGTCCATTTCTACAACCTATTACATAATACAAACAAAATATATCAATATACACACATAAATATACACGAACTTATAAAACAACAGTAATTATACATAAATACTCTTCCATCTTCATTCTATTGCCCCCATATATTCATTAAATTATTGTTTCCCTTTATATCATCAAAACCTTTCTTAACCCATAATTATTTTAAATCATTAAAAAAAATATTCATTTACCTTTCCTTTAAATCATCAAAACTTTCATTCACATTACTTCCCTTCGTCCGATAATTATCGTTTCCCTTTATAAATAATTACTTGTCCTTTTAAATCTTTATTTATTTACCTATCCTTTAAATCAACAAAATTTTCATTTGTCTGAAACTTCCATACCTTCAACAAATATACACACACACACACACAAAAAAAATAAAATACCCTTCCTCTTCACTCCTTCGACTTATCCTCCTCCTCACTACAACCCGACTCCAACGCCGACGTAACATCCCAATGTCTTCCTTTCCTACATTGACACGGGACACCACCAACACATCACAGATGCGGAGGTGGTGTCTTGTGTCAAATGCAGGAGAGGAAAATAACGGGACGTCACTTCGGTGCTGAAGTCGGGCTGGAACAGGAGGAGAATACGTCAAAGGTGTGAAGAGGAAGGCGAAGGGAAGGGGAAACAACCCAAACCCTCCTATCCTCCTTCCCTCTGGACTCCCCTCGACACATTCTCCTCTACATCCCGACTCCAACGCCGACGTAACATCCCCAATTTTCCTTTCCTACATGGGACACCCAACACCACCACACAAGTGGTGGTCAGGTGTCTCATGCAGGAGAGGAAAATGTAAAGGGGATGTTACAGTCGGTGCTGAAGTCGGGATGAAACAGGAGGAGGATGTGTCGAAGGAGGAGGAAGAGGGAAGGAGGTGGAAGGGGAGGGAAGGGAAGGGAAGGGAAGGGAAGGGAAGGGAAGGGAAGGGGAAGGGAAGGGAAAGAAAGATAGACAGAAGAAGGGAAAGAAAGATAGAGAGAAGGAGATCGTCTTGTTGATGTGTATATGTACAATTGTATATATATCACACGTGTGATATACATACACACATTAACAAGACGATCTCCTTCTCTCTATCTTTCCCTTCCCTTCCCTTCCCTTCCCTTCCCTTCCCTTCCCTTCCCTTCCCTTCCCTTCCCTCCCCTTCCACCTCCTTCCCTCTTCCTCCTCCTTCGTCCCGACTTCAGCACCGACTGTAACATCCCCTTTACATTTTCCTCTCCTGCATGAGACACCTGACCACCACCACCACTTGTGTGGTGGTGTTGGGTGTCCCATGTAGGAAAGGAAAATTGGGGATGTTACGTCGGCGTTGGAGTCGGGATGTAGAGGAGAATGTGTCGAGGGGAGTCCAGAGGGAAGGAGGATAGGAGGGTTTGGGTTGTTTCCCCTTCCCTTCGCCTTCCTCTTCACACCTTTGACGTATTCTCCTCCTGTTCCAGCCCGACTTCAGCACCGAAGTGACGTCCCGTTATTTTCCTCTCCTGCATTTGACACAAGACACCACCTCCGCATCTGTGATGTGTTGGTGGTGTCCCGTGTCAATGTAGGAAAGGAAGACATTGGGATGTTACGTCGGCGTTGGAGTCGGGTTGTAGTGAGGAGGAGGATAGTCGAAGGAGTGAAGAGGAAGGGTAATTTTTTGTGTGCGTATGTTGTGTATAAAAAGGAAAAGAATTTGATTAGGAAATTATTTGTCTAGGAAGGAAATGATGGAGAGATTTGATTATTTATGTGTCGAATGGGGTTCATTTTGGAATTAAGTAAAAAGATATGGAATGGAAATGGAATTATTTGAAATAGAATTGGATAAAGAAATGGAATTTATTTGATTATGGAATTAAATAAAGGATAGACTTAACTGTTTAGGGAATGGAATTAATTAAATAAGGAATATGGAGGATATGTCGAATGAGTTAAGAGGGAGGTTGTACTGTGTTGTGTTATGTAATGTAATTGAAATGTATTATTTAGATGTACTAATATTTATTTATGTTACACATTTACCACTTTAAATGTAAGTTTATGTGAGTATATAAATTGTTTAAAAAAAATGTTCTTGTTTGAATTATTCAATTAATTTATGAATTAAAATTGATATAAAAAAAAAGTAAACCAATATCTAACATGGAACGTAAAAACACAAGGTAAGTATTTGAGTTAATAGGAAAAATTGCAAATATTATAAGAATAAAAACGTATTAAAATGAAATAAATAAGTACATATTAAGAAAATTAGTTAACATTAAAATTAAAAAACAAAAATGAAAATTTACATTTGAAACTGGCAAATGCGCGACAAAATAAATATCTGTTCGTTCGAAATAATAAATTTCAAATGCCCTGGAAAAAACAGATTAAATAGAACAAATAATAAATAAATGCAATAGACTAAATACGCAACAACAACAAGAAACTATATACATGCATTTCTACCCCCATTTTTTGCATTAATTATTAATTTAAATTTAGAAACTTTTACAACAAATAAAAGAAGTTTATCAAAACTATAATACTACTTTCATTATAATATAGCGATGATAGCAAACAAAAGATTTATTAGATTATCTACATCCCTACATGACATAACAATAAGGAAAATCTAAAAAAAAAATGAAATAGTACAAACACAGATAAAAGTCTACTAATCATTCTAAACAGTTATTTACTTCTAATACTACTAATGTAACAGAAAAGGAAACAAATACAACCAAAAGGGAATACTACCTATCTAGACAGAATTTAATAATACGATCTAACAGTTTATTTAATTCATGTCTAATACGATATAAAATAACGAATTAGTAAAACGCGGCATAATTTAAATAAAAACCGATTACAATAACCATTTTGACAGTTTCACCAATAACCTTTACTGTTCTGATCAATATTATTTCGATTATTAAGATTATATTATTAGGTACTATTAATAATCAAGAGTATCTTATTACTACTATTAATAATAAGATACTCTTGATAATGATCACAGATCGAAACATTAATGTCGAAAACAATAAAGGTAATTTGTAACACTGTTTATTTTGATTTTGATGATTATCTTGATTCACATAACAAGCATTCTCGAAAGTTTAAATATTTAAATACTACAAAAAAAAATCGATGCCTAAATCATACTAATTGAATTGAATTGAATATATGCACTATAATCTAATGAAAAGTACGCGTAACGAAGTAACGAAATATAATAGGCAGTTAGTACAAACCAGTGTTCATTTGAAGAGTATTTTTGTGTAGAAATTACGTGAGCGACTTCCATCAAACCTGCGGCAATTACGAATCGTCGGGGTGCTTTAGTACGGGTGTAAAATCCAACGATTCGGTGCGGTAAAAAATGAACTGGTCGCGGTAATAATTGAAAGAAAACCGCATAGCAGACAAAGCCGAATGTATATGTGCATACACTGTACATATATACGAGTATTTATACATAATGTGATTTACGTACATACACACATACCCTGCGTGGTATAGCACCGGCGAGAGACGGGATAAACCATGGACCAGAAGGGCATTAGCGGACAAGGCAAATTAAATAAAAGGAAAATTACAGAACATCAAATGATTACAGGCAGGTAGTGCTTAAGTATTTTATAACGCGGGTAATGATAGGCTTGGAGGCCGGAGCTGCGCCGACGGCCACTATGAGAGTTATTGGTCTTCGTGGACGAGTTACAGTCCTGTCGACGAAATATAGGTTTGTGCGAAAAACAATGTTGCCAACGGATGTAGCTATAACAATTTCAACGATTGAATTAACATTAACAGCTACAACTTGCTGCGGTTCAGATGCCGTTCGAATTTTAACAACGCACTGTAGGATTTCACAAGGATAATCACTTTTGTGACAAGCCTGAAAATATCAGTACGTACAGGCCTCACGCTGGAAGCTGGCGGAAATTTTAAAATGGCATGGATGCGCGGTGGAGAAAGTAGACAGTTTTAAGTATAACGATTGCAGCCCTCTTTCTTCAGTATTTCCTATCAGGGGCGTAGATTAAATATTTAAAAGCAGGTATTAGTGAACAAGTAATAGACATACAAACATAAGAACTAATTGTTGATGTTGGTGACAGTGATAGAGATTTCCATGATGACGGTGAATGTGAAAACTAACAATAAAACAAAAGCAATAGGTATATTTTTTCTTTTTGGTAAGTTATGTTTCTACATTATTTCCTAGTACGCTACTGTCCTATCTGTATCAATACTATAATTTACGCCTACTGAAAGCTTATTTGTGTATCGGTTCCAAATGACTTACCCAAATAGGTCATAAATGGGCAAGTACCTGCGCAACCGCTCACCAGCTTCCTTCGTTCGGCCTGTACATACAAATACTATCAGCGAGCAGGGTCGAATTGGTACCCAAAAATAACAGACACGTAAGCCGATAGACGAATTGGTTCCCATGAGGGACGAATTGTCATTCTCCCTCTTAATATGTACGAAATCCAATTATATACATGTATGTTAAAAATAATATAAACAAATTAATACTAAACATGATTACGTGATTATTTACGATTAGAAATGGACCGGGTACCTGCTTTGGATCTAGTAACCGGCGGATTTGGCACTTTTTTTAGGATCCGGCCGAGTACCTACCACATAATGACGCCGAGTATTCGGAAGCGCCGGGGAATTTTGCCAAAGAAAAAAGAAAAAAAAACATCAGCAACAATAATTTTAAAAGTATAAGAAAGATTCTACCTAATGAAAATTTGTAATTAAAATTGTACTGTTATTAATTAAACGTATTATTAATTGATTACTAAACTAATTTATTTCGTCAATCAAGGATTAAAATTTCATTGGTCCAGTGCTTAAGCGACTTTTTGAACGGGAGTTAATGTGGTTTGGGACATTGGTAAGGGTGGTATTTAATGGAAAGGTCCTGAGAACTAAGACACGAATCATTAACCGTATCTAAAGTAGTTTTGTCGGCAAAATAACTATCTGGTTCAACCCTAGTATTATTTATTGCATTGCGAAAATTAAAACCTTTATGATGTCGACAGTAAAATCTACGAAAACCATGCTTTTAACCGTGGGGTGAAATCCTATCCCTTACTAAAGTAACACCAAATTATTACACAGAATTTTTTAAACAGTGATAATGCGAATTATCATGATTAAAACGGCACTTCTCTAAAGCGAAATAACGATTGAAAATTATGTATGAGCCCCTTTTAGGGGATGATGTCGTAGGAATTTTTAAATCCTACTACTCATGTCGGTAAAGTTTCCTTTACCATGTTTGATGAGTAACCATCGAAGTCATTGCAGAAATGACTTCTACCCCCCATTTGTACCGGCAACGACATCCTTTGCCCACATACGAGAAGTGGGATCGGATAGTCAGAAGACCGGTTTTAAGGGTAAATGCCGTGGGGTCTAACATTTACCCTATTATAGATACCCACAGCCTAACGTTTTATTATCGCTGGAATTGTTCGAAACTCAGGCGCAGCATTAAGGAGGTTTTACTTCAAAAGGAAATCTTTATACACCAAGCAATAATTCATTGCATTACTTGTTGCGCTTACATTATTACTAGTTTCAATAGTAAACGTTCAAACAATACATCAACGACAATAAAACAATGGCTGCAACTTGTATCTGTCGCTGTTAATTTTCTCATAAAAAGGCTGGCATTCAGTTCAAAACGGTGACAAAATAGAGGGGTAAGGTTACATTAACATCTCGACTAATACACGCCGGTGACATTTAAAACGACGACCTTCCCACAGCTTGCTATTTATTCATGTGTGTACTTATAGCATAATAATAACAATAGTAATAATAATAGCAACAACAACAGCACTAAGTACAGCAGCCCAACTGTACTTAATCGTTTTTTGCAATTCTCACTCACGCTCCTACAATTTAATGTCGGAGATACTTCTTAGCGGAAACATACATATATACCATAGTGTAGCTGCATTCAACATTAATTAAGCTGAGAAGCGACCGTACCGAGGCTCTTACTAAAAACTTCCAATTTATCTCATTCTCTTAAAAGCAAATGTCTCCCACACTTGCCTAGAACAATTACTGTAGATGTTTATTGAATGTGAACGCTTAACAAGTTCATATTTCTGAAAATTGAAAACGCAATTTTACCGTGTATTAAATTTCTAAACAAAAATTGAAACCAACCAATATTATTACATTCATTAGCACTTCATCTTAATTATCTTACAGTTTTCAAAAAAATTATTTTAGATTTTTCGATCTGCAAAGAACTACGCAAGTTTTGATAAGAAAAGAGGGTTCCGTCCATTGTAATGAAACATCTTATTCAAAATTCTAAATCGTCTAAAAATTAAAAATTCCTATTATAATGTAAAAAGTCATGTATTATATATTACATACAGTATTCATATGCAGTCATATTCACAATGTGATCAAAATTCGAGCAGTCGACCCTTTCTACCATTAAAATAAAATAATAGAAAAAGTGTTAAATTCTAATTTCATAGATATCATCTAACAAATTAAACAATTAAAATAGCTCAAGAAATAGTCAAAGCGTCCGCTTTATGATTAAATTCGACAGTTTAAGGGCTAAGTTAAATTAAGTTTGAACGGTCAAAGACATTTTACTTACAGCTTTTGTGACTTTTGATCAGGACGGTTCAAAGAACATTTTCGGAAAATTTCATTCGACCAAAACCCACTTTCCTATCAAAAATTGTGATGACGTAATGGTGGTGATACATGAAGACCAATATGTTTAATTACAATTCAATTGTATGTAATGGTTACTTGGATAGACATGTTACCCTCCATCTCGAGGCATGAGTCCTACCCGCATTTTGGTAAAGGTCTAGATGATGGCCCCCACCGCCGAAGGGGGTGGGGTGGGGGGATCGAAAGAGGAGGTCTCCCCCACCACTGTACCATAAAAAGTTCGTGGCGGTCTCACCCTCATAAAAAGTTATGGGGGTTCAAAGTTAATTAATATGCCAATTTTTATATATTTCTAGGCATGTAAATATTTATACAGTCATTCTTAAACAATATTCAAAGGTAAAACTAATGGAAAATACATAAAAATATTGAGAAAGTTATATAAAACATTATTTAAATATCTTTTATCAATAGGTTAGGTTAGGTTATCGGGTTTTGTTCAAGTGACCACCCTCTTTCGATCCCCCACCTCCACCTGCTTGAAAATATTTTTTTTTATTGAATTTTATTTAAGTTATAGTGTATGAAAATTGTCAAAATAATCAACTTTCCACCCCCATAACTTTTTATGGGGGTGAGACCGCTGCAAATTTTTTATGGAGTTTTACTCAGGTGACCACCCTCTTTCGATCCCCCCAAAGGGGGTGGGGGCCATCATCTAACCCCAATAACTTTGGGGGTGAGACTGCTACGAACTTTTTATGGTACAGTGGTGGGGGAGACCTCCTCTTTCGATCCCCCCCCATCTAGACCTTTACCCACATTTTAAAAAGGAAAATAAATTGAAGAAATTATTATTATTGTTCTTTCACAACACAAATTGACGCAAGATTTATTATTGTTGGCAGGCACCTGTTTTATGATACGGTGCAAATCATGAAGAGCCTTGACAAAGTCATTGAAGTTGTTTACTGTTACTGTTGGCGTTCGAGACCGAAAATCCCTTCTACAAGAGAAACGATGTCGTAAGAGTCGATTCAAATTTAAATTTATTCGTAGTAGAAGGCTCCACATGTCGCCGAAAGGCCATCAGACTGAGTAATAGTCTTCGGGAAATCTCTTCATGTGAATCGTCCTCCAACAAGCAGTCCAAACGGTAAACATTGCAATTGAAGTTTTACGTTTCAGAATAATATGCACGTCGCCTATTCCGGAGTGCAACGTGCCCTTTTGTATGACCATTTCGCAGAATATTTTGCGACCGTTATTCAATTTTACAACGCTATCACAAGCATAACCGTCAAGTCTTACAAACGACAACTACCCATTTATGTGGCATTTGAAAATTTTACTTCGATACTTCGACAAATAAAACAACTTCAACTGTATTCGTATGGTAATACTAAAAACTCACATACGTTCTGAGCAATGAATCAATAAATATCGCTTTCTGAACAACCATAAAAATAATGCACTTTTCATAAACAAATCAAGGGTTAAAACAGTTGGGTTGATAAGAGCCAATTTTTCCTGAATTTAAAACATTTTCTTCGTCAATGAGAGCTAACTTATTGTATTGGGAAAATATGCAAACAACCTGTTAAAACCACTATTGTATTGGTCTATTATTAAAAATCATCAATATTTTTCGTTGAGCTGAACCTTAAAATTTGATATGTGGGAAAGTATCATAGTAGAAGTAAAAGAACAAGAAAGAAAGTTAGTTTTAATTATATGTGGAATTATGTAACAAAAATTTATTTGAATTCGGTTAGCAGAAGCTGTAAATCATTAACTGCATAATTTACCAGTCATAAAGACAGTTACCCTACGACCATCCCCAGAGGTACAACTTAAAAAATGGAGTAAACTCTGAGCTATCTAAAGTGGCAACTCATGCAACAAAACTGCCACCAACAGACCGCCTTTGCTCATGCGTATGTGCAATTACAACTTTATGACACCATTCAAACGAAACACGTTTTATATTCTGTTATGTACCTGTGCCTACAAAGGTCAAAATAGTTTGAAAACTTTCAGAAGGGTCTACTCAAACGAATTCCACTATTCTGTTTTATTTAATAGTGAGATTCGCAGATAGCACAATATTTCTGTCGAATTTCAACTGCAAAGATAAACTCAATAAGGGTTATTTTCCCTTAATATAGTCACTAAATAAAATTCAGGCTATTATTCTAATTGGCCATTCGACAAAATAAGCTTATAAATCTTCTAAAAGTTTTATTACTTAAGCCGCCACTTTAAATGGCTGAGTAAAATACACATACAGTGGCGTACATTTAAATTTTCGAAGTAACTGAAAGTTCGCAGAATACTGGATGAAACATGCATACATTTTTAAGTAACACAAACGAAAATGTAATTGTTATAAACGATATGTAATAGATCAATAATAAATAATAAGAATAAGAAGTCTTATACTTAAGGATTATTAAAAAAGCACGACAGGATGTCTGGATATGGGAATCTAAAATACTTTCTAATACACATGTGGATTGTATTTATTTCAAGTTTACGAAGACTTAAACGTACGCTACTGCTTGTATGCAAAAACCGGGTCAAATCTTTCTATTTCAAGAGTTGACCTGTCTCGTTTCTGAATATTATACATTAACAAATATTAAACACGCTGTATAATTATTACAGTACAAAGCAGATCTGAAAGGGGAAATTTTGGAAGAAATAAAATTTTGTTATACTTTCATTAACGAAATGTTTCAGGTAGACAAGTTCCTTTAGATGACACTTTTATGACTTCTGCGACTCGAAACACTGGTCTATCTATAACTCCTTAATAATAATAATTTTTATAACAATTAGCTTCAGGATGTCCTACGAAATCCTATTCGCTCTGGTCTGTATTTTTTCCTTTTTTTTGAATTAATAATAATTTCGGTGTCGGTTACAAAATAAATATCAATAAACCGGGTAACGATTTGTAATCAATTCACGATACAAAAAAAACCCACTTAATAATTCCATTTTACCGCTACAAAAAGAGTTTATTATTTTATTATAGTCCGCTAACTTCGTTACTTCATTATATCGTAAATCTCCTGTACTACTGTCATTTGTATTTGAACAGCGTTGTTAATGGTATTATTTACGACGCTTATAAAACCGGAACAAATTATAATTTACGATTTTTAAAACGAAATTTGCAACTACATTACGGCGCTACTATTTCTACGCTTGAATTTTTTTTATTTGTCCAAAACTCCATAAAACCTGTGCAAATGTTTAAATTTGGGCACCGTCATAAACGAAAAACACAATCGGACTTTTACAACAGCTTTTTGCAAAGCTCTTCGTCCATTGTCCGTGAGTTCACCCCAGTCGTAAATCACCCTAAATGGAGATGAAGCCAAACTCAACCAGTAAATGCGTTTACAACACCACCCAGCATAAACCTACAAATTCCCTTTTGTAATGCAATAAAACTATGCAATATGAACAAAAGATAAAGTCTAAAAGGTCCGTTTCAAAGCTAAAGGGACTATTAGGAAGCAGTAAGTTCCAGAATTCCACAATTCAACATAATTAATTACACGAAATTAAAATTATGTTTCAAATTGTACATTGTGTAAAATATGCGCGTTACCGAATAATTTTCTTAACTATAATTCCATTTATATTTTAACAATAAATATTACGTAACCAGATTTTTTGCAATTATTAACCCCTCATCCCCTCGTCAGCAAAAGTAAGCAAAGTTCTTACCACCCCTCCCATACTTATGTAAACATTGGTACATGCATTTTTCAATGTGTTATGGTTATTTTTCGTTTTTCGCAGTCAAGGGTAATTTGTATCACAGAATAAATCAAACAAATCGTTCCAAGTTTGAATTCAACTTTTAGAACATTGGTGAAAACTTTATACAATAAATATTCCTTTTAGTATTATATTGAGAAATGCTGTTTTTAAATAAAATAAATTGTTATTACCTATTTAGCAGTATTTATAGTGTAAAAATAGCTACAGTAGAATCCGCTTATAATGACATCGAAGGGAAATGACAAACACGTCATACTAAGCGGGCTTCATACAAAGCATAGTCTTAGAAAATAAACAACTTCCTATTTTGGTTATTTATTTAGTTTAACAGAGAGAAAAACTACAAACTATATATTTATCAACAGAAAAAGAAAAAGAACGATGAATTGTAATATCAATATACATAAAAAGTGTCAGAAAAATGAGCGAAAATGTTATTATTAATCATTTGAGTCACTACAGCCGATATTATTTCTTGAGAATCAGTCATAATAAACGATATGTCATTTTAAACGGAGTCATTATATCCAAACTTTTCTATAGAGAATTTAATATGAAAACCAATCTTAACACTGCAATCATATTAAGCGGTTGGTCAATATAGGCGGACTCATAATAAACGAATTCCACTGTATATAACACTGGACGAATTGTTAAGTAACAATGTTGTCTTTTTGAGGAAAAAGCCTTCACACATTAGTCCACGCGCCCTTGGAATGAACATTCACCCTGTCTCGTTCGGCACCCGATGTGAGCACCCTGGGGGTGATTCCCTATTAATTTGGCCTTTTCCGAGCAATAAAAGTGACAAGCGCTTAGCGGACGTAAACCGTGTCAACGGGGGGTAGCGCCTAGAAAAGGCACCCGTCGCGAAGAAGAAGTCCGAAAGATCTGGTATTTACGCCGAGATTGGTCCGGTTGAAGAGGTAAATTTGTCAGACAAGACTGATTGATGATGGATAGGTCGCAACAACACCGAAGAACCCCAACGAAGTAAATTCTCGTTATGCACAACACATACAAACATTCACGCACACATACGTAACGTCTTAAATAAATACGAAAATTTTACCAAAGGTAATTACACCCTGACAGGCAGATATACCAGCATGGAAATTAATAGTTAGCCTCCGTCCCGAAGAAGACGTTCAGAGAAGGTACTAGTAACGAAACAAAAAATATTTACCGGCCATCGAATGAGCTCTGATGTTGTACTACTAGAAACATTGACTTCACGCCGCGTCGTTTAGTAATTTAGTAGTTAAAGGGCGAAGGTAACTAAATATATCAATTACTGTAACGTAGTTTATACCATAAATACAATAAATATTTCGTAATTAGAAAAATATGAACAATATTTGTCCTAAATATTATTGAGGTCATTAAAATACTACAACTTTCATGTTAACAATCGTCTGTATTATTTAAAGGTTATTATTAATACAGCACATCAATAAAAATATAAATTTATTATGATTTTAATTAGTCACTATACTCTAAAGTTACCATCGGAGTCAGTTAAGCAGTAATTTGGTTTCATAAGTGTAGGTAATTCAAAAATTGTTAATTATTACAAGTTCATATTGTGTAACTGCCAGAATTGTATAATAGCATTTCCTGTAGGAATTTTCTTTCTATAAAAGAATGTGGTGTAAAACTATATGGAGATAACGTTTTCTTTTGCTTTTGCAGTTTCTGTACGTATTTTATATGTTTCCGAAAATGTATGAAATCTAGAAATTGTATAAATGCATAAAATATTGTTTCAAAGATTTTTTAATACACACATCCTGGGAAACATACACATTTCCTAGCAATTGTATAAAATTCCGATATTGCAGGTACTAAGAAATTCATAAAACTAATGCTCTCTGTGAATAAAATGAATAAAACACTTGGTAAACTGAGAATCAGAGTTATCTGTGAATACATCTTGAATGTAATACATTTCCGATTGCTATTTAGAAAATGTATAGATTTCCAAAGAAATGGGTTTAATATAATTGATTTCACACATTTCCGGGTGATTTTAGGAATTATATACATTTCCTAGGAATTGTATGCAATGACGGATTACCGTTAACATATATACCATATGCGAAAATGCAAATCTTGACATCTCTAATACTGAGAGAACGGCGCCGTGCGCATACACTAGCTGGAAGTTTTTTTTTGTGGGAAAATACACAGTTTTTATATATATTGACAGTTCGCACTTTGAGATTCCCTACGCCAAGATCTGCTCTTTAGCAACCGGTATATAAAATACATATATTTAGGTTCGATTGAATGCTAAGTATCTTTGTCACGTACTTACACGCATTTACCGCAATCAACAGGTTGGTAAACGTACAGGCGATTGGCTCTTAACCACGGTTACAATGCTATTATAACGCATACTTTTGCCTATTAATAAAATTTATTATACGTGTCCACGCATACCAATCAGCGGCGCGAAACCCGTTAACCAATAATTTACGTACGAGAAGGAAGAAAAAGGAATTACGGTACTGACAGTGAAGTCCGGTAACCTTTCATAAGTTAAGACAATTGCATGTTCTCAAGAATAACAAAATTTCTGTTGTCAAGTTTGTAACATTGCAGTCACTACACTATCATATGTCATTGAAACTACAACAAAGAACAAACAAGAGAAATTTCAGTGTGCCAAACGTCATTGACATTCTAGAATTGGCAATAATGCCAAGTATAGAGTAAAGACGGTTCCAAATTATTATTAAAATTACTGCTAAAAGTACAAATAAATGAGATCTCAATCGTTTCAAACGTCATTGACATTTCACAAATGACTGGTAAGTACTGCCAATTGTAAGTATGTATTTCCATATTACTATTAAAAGTACAATAAACAGTGTTAGCGTTGTGGCCGCGCATACCTGGCCGCTATATCATGTTAAAATGTTTCTATATATATTTCTATTTTTATTATTCTTGTTTGTAAATATCTTTTCAAACTTTCTGTTAAAATTGTGTTGTATTGTTCTGTTATTCTCATTATGTAAATATCTGTCTTAATATTTCTATTTCAAATCTTTCGTGTATGTACCTATCTATTGTGTTCTCTGCAAATAACTTTGTTACTTGGACTTTTCTATAATCCCTTTTAACATTTCAACTTCACGTACTAACTGCATGATGTCAATAACTATTGTCCCTTCTTAATTGCTTTTTAATGATAGGTTTCTTCAGCGGTTTAGGGTTAACATTCTATCTGTCTATTTCTTAGTATTTTGTATATTCACATTTCCAGATTTTATTCTCTTCTAATTGGTTCCCTACTTTCATCTAAATGCTTCTAGCTCCGCCCTAATAGTTTTCCTAACATTTTCATTTCCAAAACATTAACACTTCCTAATTCGGTTTTCTACAGCTCAATTCAATTCATCTGCTAAGTCTTCTAGTTTTATTCTCAGTTCTTTTCATTTCTAATTTCATTGTTCCAGTTTTGTAAATATATTGTTAAATTGTTAGTCCCGTTTGATTTCATTTATTTCATTTGTCTTATTTTGTCGTTTTACCTTGCAATCCCTAAAGCGTTTTCAATGTATCAAGTTCATATTTAGCAGCCATGTTTCTCTGATGCATGACAAAGGACGAAAATGTTTATCGCTTGTGACGTAATTGTTCCTAATTGTAAAAAATTCTGTATCTATTCACTTGAAGTATCTGAACACTTACTTTATGTTGTCACATCCGGCCAACGTTAGATATGAAGTTAACTACGATATAATATGCTTCGACGGTGCTAATTACCAGTCTAACTACTTGCGCAAACCGGACTCTAAAATTACATACAAATCTGATGGTTCAACGCCTTGGAATGGTCGGTAGCAAGCACGCATCAATTTTCTTGATTAAATTGAAGTCATTTCTTCAAAATGTGAATGAACAGGAAGTTAAAGATTATATTATTGACTTGCTCTCGAATAGTATGAAAATTATTGCCTAGTTATTAGTAAAAGATCCACCTCGTACAGTAGGCCTTATTTGTGTTAATTGTAATACAAGTTGCATATATATATATATACATATATAAAACTTGTTAATTTGTATAAGTCGATTTTTAATTATTTAACGCTGAGAAAAACAAAGGAGGTGAGCCCTCCGTGGTCGTAAAACAAAATCGTAAACAATACATAATCATCGTTATCAATAATATCGTATTATTGATTTTTGTTCGAGTAATTTTATTGGACCTTCTTAATTGCAATTTAAAATAAGTTATGTAAAGTTAAAGAGGACGATTATTCAAGCGTCTCTAAACGAACAATTGTCAAAGTATATTAAAGGAACAATAGATTGAAATAAAGAACTAAATTGAACCGGTAATTTACATTAAACCATTAAACGAAAATGCAATCAACAAGTAATGTATAGTAAATACCTTAATGTAATGAACAAAAATTAATGTAATACGTACATATATTGACGCATAGTTAAAAATCTTTATTTTAGTGAAAAGTATTTCAGGATTTTTCACTTATAATGTGTAAAATTGCTCTTGGACTTTTAGCATTCATCTTCATTATGAGTTATGATCACGGATTTTGCTCTTACGTACACAAATCTGACTACACCTACAAGCCCTAAACCAAAAACAAAAAGTTGACCGTAGTTTTTGATTTACTTCTGTATTTTTGTGACCCAACTACTAAGAGGATCTTGTACAATCCTAACTGTCAAATTGGCTTCAACTGGGGTACATGTCCTTTATAAATTTTGGATCAAAAGTTCTCATATAACGGGAAGTATATTCAATCGATTATCTCTCAGATACTCTAGATATATTAAAATAATGGACTTGAAAACAATGTAAAGTCATTTCAAAAATACACTTGATCTTGAAATAATTTTGGATTAAGATTATAGTAGAGGTCACCATTGCTTGTTCCATTTTTGGGACCAGTAATTTTTGCATCAAATATTTCTACATTTCTCCAGTATCTGAAGAGATAATAAATATCCAGTTGTGCATTAAATAGGCCAAAAGTCGTGTGTGTTATTTTGATCTGTAGTTCATAAACTTTCTTTTATTTTGTGAACAAAAGAATCAATGGAAAAGAGGGCGATAACGTCTTTGTCGATTATAGAACCGACACTAACGTTTCGCCTCTTGTTGGGGGACTATCAAGGTAGTTAGTTCTGTAACAGTGTTCTTAATGTAGCCACGTCATTTTTAATTGCTGTAACAATTTATTATTTTATTTAGATTGTGCTGCCTTTTTGTGTAGTTTTCAATTATTTATCTATTTATTATTTTATTACATTGTGTTTTTGGATATTATTTATATATTTCATATAAATATGTACCGATAGCAGACACCAACTATTTATTCGTAACTAGCTTGATAAAGCCTCCCAACAAGAGGCGAAACGTTGGTGTCGGTTCTATAACCACTAAAGACATTATTACCCTGTTTTGCCTTGATTCTTTTGTTCACATTAAAACTAAGGGAAGAAATAGCGAATTTTTACTTTTTAACCTAATACCCATGAGAACTATTGATTGACACAAGCCCATAAACAACATCATAGGTACCGATTATCCATTAAAATTGCACCTGGCCTTTTCTTAATAAAATAATAATTCACTATATCTGATCCCATTCCCGATTTTCATCATTTTATAAAATTATGTTTTATTTTGTTTCCTGTAAGTTAATAATTATTACCTATTAGTATTTTTGATATGTCGTACCTTCACGTATTATTATATTTCTTTCGAAGCAATCAAATTTAGTGGTGATCAATTTTCCCTTTTCACCAAAGGGAATATACCCATTTCTTATTACACTCGATCGTCACGTTTCCTTTTTCTAATGTACACGCACGTCGCGACATAACGTCCCGCGATCCCTCCCTTTCATATGACAAGTTCCATTCGTCTATGTAATTAAATCAGGGCATTTTCTGGACGACGACAACGTCGGTTCCGGCTGCTGTCCGAATTATTGCGCGTTGGTTGGCTTTGGTAAGGGCGAAATTTAATCTTTAGTCAATCTGTTGTCGACGCGACGTACTTCTTCTTTTTATAGGCAGATATATCGTCAGGACCAAGCGTGATGCGTTATGTACAAAAAATATAATATTGCGAGGAGCGTTCACAATGGAATGGAAACCCCTCGACGCAAGTTTTCTAGCCTAGACAGGGTAATTTATTGGCAGGATATCCCTTATCCTTGCGTGCCAGCACCTCGGTGGCGATGAAGCGATATGGACTGCGGCAAACGATATGTTACACTCGAGCAGTGTTGCCAATAATTGAATCCGATAAAATACACTTCTCAAACAAGAAATCCTATATTTTACATTTTCAATTTGAATCGGTAACGTATTACTTATAAGTACAGTTTTTCATCAATCGGCAATATTACAACAGCAAGAATATACATACAGGTCGATGTCAATAACAAATACTAAAAATATGTATTGTTTTCTAAATAAACAGTTATGTTATTTATCTACCAATTGTATTTAAGATGAGATTACCAGAAAATTTTTTTCTACAACGATTTCCCACCCCTCTAAAGAAAAATACTTATTGGAAATAAATTTTCGAACTGTATTGTCTTTAAAAATGAAATTATTTAAATAACCTATACTTCGTTTAGTTTCTGTAGCGATGTGACCTTTAGTTTGATCGGCGCAATGTAGAAAAGAACAGCACTAGGCCAGAAAAGAAAGGAGACAACTCTCGGCCAAACTCTTAACCGGTGAGGAGCGTATAAACCGTACAGTACTGCAAGGAAAAATTGACCATTTTATCCACTACAATTGCATTGCTCAAATGTGCTGTTATTGGTACCATTTACTACTGAAAATATCAACGAGATGTTTATTTGTATTTGAAGACATATTAATGGCTTTAACGCTTGTTTTCGACTCGCATTACTATTCTTTATTGTGCAAAATTTTTGGCAGGTACTGTATGAAAAAGTATGTTTAATGAACAAGAGTCGAGAGTATAATGAGCTTTTTTCTCCCTACCTACGATTTTACCAGCGCGAATCCAAGACACTGGAAGAGGCACACCGCTACAAAAAGTAAATGAAGTATAACAATATTTTAATTTCAGGGAATATCATCGACTACAAAATACAAAAAATACCATATTTTTATTACTATTGGTCCGAAATTCTTCTCCTTATTATGTTTGAATCCTTTACCAAATGTCTTAGTTGTAAAACGTAAGCCCTTCTGCTATTACTTTGCGCATTTTATCCCTTATACATTTGTTAATGTTTACATATGTAAATTTTTTTAACTTATACATTTATTTCTCATCAAGGAGTGGCAACGTTGCAACCGCAGCTACAGGGAAACTTTATGTATTATGCAGCAACAACTACGATAGGGTGTGGTCGGGAGCTCACGACCCCGATCATGGGACTAATATCTTATATCTGAAAGTACTTACTGCGAATGAGGTGTCGAAGTAGCATTTATATACCTATGTATATACTGTAGGATAAGGTGGAAGAAAATGATACATGTTCTTACATTCAGTGAGTGACTTCCCTTATCGCATAGTCACTTCCCCTGATATTACTGCACCCGTATTTATGATATTTCTTTGTCCATATACCCACTAGTAGTACGAAAAGATAAATATGTTTCCTTTTACGTCCCCTTTAGCTTATAGTACTTATATACCACACTATATTGATTAGAAATAGCATCCGACACCGAAGGGTACATAAAGAAGTCAAGTTTTTCATTATAAATAAATAATGAACGTTGTCCTTTACTTTTACTTGGAACTACCTATCCCTTGAGCTTTCGCGAACATAAAGTTCAGTTCAAAACAAGTTGCGATTTGGTTTAAATTCTTATCGACTGATTTTAGTTTTTGGATCACTGCGTTACTCCAATGGAGTCCAGGAGTATTCAATAATAAATTACCTAATGGCTTTCTATTAAAAAGAGGGTTTTGAGAACCCAATTAGTAACAGCTCCACGAATTATAACAGAAAAACTTTTAAGCCCATTATAACACTGGCTTTTAATTAATTTTTAGTTTGGTTAAAATTAATTTAAGTAAAAAGTGTAAGACGACAAACTTGTAACAAAATGAAAATAAAATTCAAAAATTTCTCTGATATACGTTCCAAACTTATAAGCATTAATATCAATTTATGAAGTTTTGTCAGGTAAGGTAAAGAAACCACTTTATTAGACAAATTCCAACGTTTCGTTCTACGAAGGGCTTTGTCAAGGAAATTGTCTAGTTTACCTTTTCAACTGTTTAAAAAAACACTATTTTTTGTTTAATTTTTAAAAATGGCTAAAACGGTAAGAATGATATAACTGAAGTTTTGGATAATAAGTAAGTAATACATGGTCAAAACTAAATATTAGGTACTGAATTAAGAAGATGTTCTGTGGATACTGACTCGACAATTTCCTTCATAATGCCCTCCATCATAGGGTAAAACGTTACAGTTTGCCTAATAAATGCTTTTTTAAAATAGAGAAAAGTTTGTAAATTGATATTGCAAAATCTGCTCAAGGAAACAATTGAAATTAACAATTAAAAGTAATCCTACAATAGGCATTTTTTAATGACAAAAGAATGTTGCTTGTAACTGTCAAAGATTTCCCTGGACAACAAAGCAAACAAATTTTATCTCTTCACATGAGGCACTGTTATTTTCTCGAATATTTCCCTTACCCATTTCTGAGTTGACATATGGAATAAATTTTTCGTCAACCATTGTCCCTCAATTTTACAAATAAGTACTTTCAAACGACATTTACTAACAAGCAAAGTAAGTAAGTGTAAATCCCTATACGAATGAAAAAAATATTGAAGCACATGTTAAATATTCTAATTCCAGATTACAATCAAGAAGGACAAAGTTTTTGGCGCCAGGTCCTCGTTACCTTTCCGACTAGAGCATATAAAAATCAACGAAAGAATAGCAATCCGCTTTTCACACCCACTCGGTAATTTTTCAAGCGACAGGAGCCGAAGAAAGATCTTGTGTAAAGAAGCTGGTTGCATAATACCCTGGTTAGCAAGGCTCCGAGCTGTAGCAAGAAACCACGATAAATAAGGGTGTTTGGATGAAAAGATGTACTCAATTAATTAACAAAAAGGAAAAAGAAATAGGAACGGGAGAATGGTAGGTGGAGATTACATGTACACTGTATAGGCACTACTGCTAGCTGTACATTTGCTGTTGCTGTAACACATTGTAGTACTTCTATTGATATAAATTTATATAGTCGATATACAGTAGTGGCGAAATGAGAAACGAACATACGAAGGGTGGCATCATATCATGTGAAAAATACGACGTGGTATAGGAAAATTCGTACAAATATTGCCTTCGGCCACTTTTAAATTCAATATGTTCGGTAAACATTTTGCCTTATATGTATACGTTGAAACTTCTGGTATCATTTTCGGAATTCTAACTAATTTTATAAAAGTGAATATGTTTGTTTGTTACGATTTCACATCTTAGCTATTCAACTGATCAGGATGAACTTTTGTACACACATTGTTAGAGACGCGGAGAAGGACATAGGGTACCCTTTATCAAGATAAATGATACTGTTCCCAAGGGATAGAAAAATTAATTTCAGATGGTCGTCATTGATCTTTGGCACGTATGTATAGTAGAACATCAACATTAGTGATGCAGCGGGTAAAATCTACTTTATTATAAAAGACGAGAAAAAAAATTAAACCATAACAGTGGTACCTACTACGAAAACCCTGATGATCAGCATGCATCATTTATAATTTGCTTGTAAACCAAATTATCAACTTGCTTTAGAATCAAGTTCAGTAACTTGCTTGATAAGCAAGTTATTAACTTAACAGGGAAGTAGTTAAAATCTTGCTTATTGAGCAAGCTGAGAATGATCGATATGATACTTCAGCGCCTTTGTATGACATTATACATTAAAATAAAATTAATGTGATGTGTGTACCATCCTTAATGCAAGTATAAAGGAAAGAGAAGGTATTGCGCTTACCAATTGCTCTGATTGTAACAATTTTATATTTCTGATTGTTTTAATGTGTCAAAAGTTGAGGTTAATTGATTGACATAAACGTGAAATATATAAGTGTTATTTGATTTGAAAGCAAATTGGATGACTTTCGACCACAGAAATCACAGTAATAATTATTTATAAATTTAAACAACATTTTCGATTACAGGTGATAGTTACCATTCACAGTTGCGCATGTTGCAACATAACTTCCGTTGCCTGGTGTACGCGCTATTGCTGTATAACTTCAAAAATGAAAATCCCAATGTAACTCTCATTCATATGTAAACATATTTATACAGGGCGATAGGTAAATAACAGATTTTTAATACACCCATTTAAGTACAAATCGTCTGATTCTTTACGAATTTAATGAACAGCTGTCATTTTTCTTAAAAAAAAAAACCAGAAGCAGAAGTAAACAAAGCTTAGATTTGTATTAATTGTGTGGCAGCGGCGGATTCGTTTACTTCTACTTTGGTAGAAAACAAGGCCCTGAAGAATCATTTCTTATCTGGTAATTTCAAAGAATAATTACTATCAAATCGCAAAGGTTAAATATGAATTCTTGAATGCTTTTTTCAGAATATTTTCAGAGCGCCGCGTATAAACATGTTCACATGTGTGTATGTGTGTAGACGTTAACGCCTTTAACGAAATTTACGCAGGTAATAAAATTGGTACCAAATTTAGTACTTATAATACGGCAAACTGATTTTAATCGGTCATAATTTTACGACATACAATTACTGTGGCACAAATGGTTTTTTTAAGTCAAGTCATAAAATTCTAGGCACGTGTACCTGTACCTAACAAAAATATTTTACTGACGCCATAACGAAGGTTAAAATCTACAGAGGGAACGAATTAATAAAAAATTTACTAGCTACACTAATTTAGTTCAACTCCATTAAAAATCACTCAATTTTTTCTTATTGTGTTACTTATTCACCGTAATCAAAAAATGTTGTTTTCGTTTCTGAAAACTCTTATTACTGTTTGAAACGAATTTTTAAGTATTGTCAGAAACGAATGCCGCAGGTGACGATTGATAAGGAGAAGGCAGCAAAAGAAGCATCAAAAAATAAGTGGGAATAATCGGTATTGGTATGCAAGGGAAGAAAAAGTAGGGAAAGAGCGAATATAAAGACAGGAGACGAAAAATTAGAAGAAGTGACTTATTTTTGGTATCTAGGAAGACAGATAAGTCAGGACGGAAGGAGTAGTAGGGATATAAAGCAGAGGATAGCGCAGGGTCGAGTCGCCATCAATAAAAAGAAGTCACTTCTATGTTCACGAACGGTTAATTTAGAAAATCGAAAAAGATTATTAAAGGTGTATGTTTGGAGCGCGGCGTTGTACGGGTGCGAAACATGGACGGTGGACAAGGCGGAAAAGAAAAGGTTAGAAGCGTTTGAAATGTGGTGTTACAGACTATTTATAAGGATACTGTGGATAGAAAAGGTTAGAAATGAAGAGATATTAGAAAGATTCTCTATGAAAGTCAATAAGAAATAGGCGAAATAGGTTGGTAGGACACCTTCTCAGGTATTAAGGTTTAGTCAGAGACATATTAGGAAATTTTAAGAAAATGCGAAAATTAGCTCCGGATAGGAAAGAGAGGAGATGCGTGTCTTAGGACCGACGACCTTATGATGATGACGACCTTTGCGTTAAATGTATGAGATGTAATACTCAAAGAACCCTCGGGCAGTTGGGTGGATGGAAACAATATTGATGATCATGCTATACTTTTGGAGTTTTTACTTCACTTCGTAAAAGACGAATCATTATTAACGTCTAAAGCACGTTATGATTCTAATTGTTGCTTAAAAAAAAAACTGTGTAAAACAACGGCAATTAAGTTGTTACGAGCACGACGATTTACAAGCAAGAAAGAAGGACCTCAAACGTAGAATCACGATTTCCCGACCTACAATTGAAGTCGTGAAAACGCAACTAGAACTGCAACCAACAAATTAAGCTTTTATGGACATGGCAAAAATAAGTTGCTACAAACTTTTCTACGGTTAACGACAGATTGCAGATATTGACGGAAATTTATAATTGACTCTGGATAAAATAATTGCTAGATGAAGGAATAGAAAGTCGAACCAAACAACGATAACGAATACCCTTATTCAGGGTTATTTACACATTAGCGGTAATTTATTTGCAAGACAAACTTGGATGTCTCATTAGTCCAAACCGAATGGTAATAAAATTTATCACGAATACTATCAATTGTATTTAGGTCGTAATTTAGAACACGGAGAAAACTAAATTTTTATGACGACGCAAAAATTACAATTTTCGATTGTAAATGACTCAATTTGCCGTAGAAACAGTAGAATTTATTAGGTAGGGGAGACCGGGGATGTTTGACTAGTTTTTTACTGAATAGTTCATATTTTTTGTGTTTTAATGTATATAGACAAGAAAAGCATGTAAATTGATAGAAAATCTATTAACCTAATAAAAATATGTAANTAAAGTCATTATTATTATCACCAGATACATAATTACATTTCGATTGATTTGATTCAAGCATAAGCATTCTTTGGAAGTTACGACTTTTTTGACGCAAGTAAAAAGTGTGACACAAGCTTTAATGCTTCCAGATTAATAGCTTCAATCTTGGGGTCAAAAATACCCTTTATTTTATCACCATTGTATGTGTGTAAGTTAAGTGTAAAATAATTATAAGAATTTTCTGTAGAATTATTATTTGCTAATTGTAAATACCATTCAGTTATAAACAAGCGATATAAATAAATTGTTATTTTTAAGAGGCCGAGACGTTGTTCAAAATCCGAAAATTATTGCACTCACTGTAACGGTCCTGTTTTGCTAATCTTCAATAAATAATGGCACCGGGCTAGATTTAAAAGTCCAATAAAAAGTTATTTTATGTGTTGTTTTCAATTACATATCTCATTGGGGTTGGTTGAATAATTATTCAATCAGCCCCGAAAAAAATTGGTCTACTAACCCCAGACGCCATTTTTAATTTTGATCGCATGGCTAGCCTAAGCACTGCCGTTGACTTGAAAAATAAGATATGAAATATGATAAATGTTCCGTCATTAAATGCTAAGACTAATAGAAAAATATAAAAAAAACATAAAACGAGTAGGCATCAGATCAAAAAATACAATATATCAAAATATTACTTATGTAATTGAAATATGAAAAACATGTCAGTGTTCAAAAACAACGCACGACCGCGATGTGACGCTTCAGACAACTGAGCGGGACGCGAAATGTAATGCTTGGTTATGATCAGATGACATAGTTCATACACTGTCGAAGAGTTTTCGGTAGTTAGTCTACCTACCCCTATAGTCAACTATCCCCGGTCTCCCCTAACTTGTAATAATCTCAATTTTGACGTGTTTTTTTAAAAATTATTTCAAGTTTCTTAATTATTACAATTAAATTTGTAATATAAACTAAAATAACTGATAGTAAATTTATTTCTGCTGGAATTTTATTTTAATTACAAATTCGAGTCCAAGTTGTAATTTTTATTATTTGCGCTTACGAAGCAACGGGATAGTGGAACAAATTGTAAATATCGCATAAATGTTCCTTTTTTATTTTCTCCGTGAACCATTGAGAATCTGATAACCTCTCTCTCTTTTTCCTGGTTATCCAGTGAGTAATGTCACCAGCACTTCAAGGTAATAATTATACATTATATTAATATAAAATAGGATAACGGAGGATGACGACACTGATCTGATATGCATTGTACCAGCACGTCTAGCACAGAGCGAGTTCTCGACATATCAAGAAAGGGATTTGAATCTATTTAAACGGAGGAGGGTAGCGACAATAGCTAAATTTAGATCGAGTCTAGCGTTTCGCGCGCGTTTGCAATCCTCGTCAGCTAATAAATGGAATTAGAATCAAAGCAAACGCGGGCGGTCTTTCTAGTTGAATTTAGCACGTCATGCCACAAAGTTAGTTTACGACAAATACAATAATAACAATTGAATTACAAGTGCTTTCAAATGAATAAGCTATGAAATCTGAGCAGACATGTGTATAAGTATAGCGTGGCTTTTGATGCTTGTACAAAAGAAAATGATACGTCTTTATAACAATACACATACGTAAGTGTATTGTATACACGTACAAGAATACGCCATCGCCAGTCGAAAAGGTTAACGAGCATATAGACCTGTTAATGTCTAACGTTAAACGCTGATACATCAATTAAGGCAAATCTGACTTGCAATATTTCTCTATTTGTACCTGCTATTGACGAGTATTGTTACTGCAAAAAAAGGCACACACTAACACCAATGAAGGTATTTAACATTACTACGAGATCAAGATGGGCGTTGAATAGAAACTTTCCTCTTTGTAACTTCTACATTCACACGCTTTTATGTTCGTACGAGATGTCAAAAACGACCTGTATCTGGGCAGAAGTTTGGGGAAAGCGACCAACAAAAGTAAGGATGTCTACAGTACGAAATGAAGTAAATACTAATCGTTTTTTATGCTCAGGGCAGTGATCAGACAGTTTTATGTTGGTGTCCTGAAGCAATTGAGAGTACGCATTTTTCATGTAATGCCAGTTCTTGCAGATTTGCGCATGTTATGTTGATTGTCAGCGACTTTTTGGCCAAAAACGTATACCCATGTTGCCGCAACCCCAAAACCTAAATTTAACGCCGTTAGAGACTAATGTGAAGGCAAATAAGAACGTACAACAAGCTTTCTTTTAGATCTGGCGAAAACAACGGTTATTGAAGATGCCAAACTTCTGCTGATTGAATCAAATCGATCTAGGAATTATGTATCACGTAAAGAGTTTATACCGTCTATCGATGGTTTGGTTTACTGTACTCGTAATAACTTTAATAACGATTTAAATTCGTTAAAAAATCTATGATCTTGTAATAACTGTTACTGATCGTTAAATTACTGGAAAATTCAAATTGTTACTGAAGTTATTATAATGAAGCAAACTGCCTGCCTAGTGATTTACATAATCTCTAATCTCTAATGGGGTAAATGAAAGATGCTTATATTTTCGAAATATAGTATAAAGTCATTATTATTATCACCAGATACATAATTACATTTCGATTGATTTGATTCAAGCATAAGCATTCTTTGGAAGTTACGACTTTTTTGACGCAAGTAAAAAGTGTGACACAAGCTTTAATGCTTCCAGATTAATAGCTTCAATCTTGGGGTCAAAAATACCCTTTATTTTATCACCATTGTATGTGTGTAAGTTAAGTGTAAAATAATTATAAGAATTTTCTGTAGAATTATTATTTGCTAATTGTAAATACCATTCAGTTATAAACAAGCGATATAAATAAATTGTTATTTTTAAGAGGCCGAGACGTTGTTCAAAATCCGAAAATTATTGCACTCACTGTAACGGTCCTGTTTTGCTAATCTTCAATAAATAATGGCACCGGGCTATAAAGGAGATTTGTCTTATCCCTATAAACATGACAGAACTCTGCGTGGATGAATGCGTTGTTTATACCAGCACAATTGAATTATGACACAACGAAAGGGGAGCAAACCAAAGAGGAATAACAAAAAATGAAATAAAATAACCGAAAGACAAGCATACCATTGCATTAATTCTGTAAAATAAGCGACGTTATACAGTTAATACCCGAGAAAGAAGATGTCCTGTAATGAGAGTTATTATTGTCTTGAGGATTAATAATAAATAATTTTACAATGAATTGTCAAGATATTATATATTCAACGACAAAATTAATCTCTCCCTGTATCATTTTATATCTGGATTATAAATACCTAATAAGTATATAAAAAAATAAATTTTTCATATTTCCTATCAAGGCTAATAAGTAACAATAAATTTTTAACTTTAGTCCTTACGATTACACGCTTCGTCCCTGCTCCAATAAAAATGATTACCATATTATTCTTATTGTTATTATTATAAACGGGGACAATGTGCTGCATATGCGTAAGGAGCGAAGTTTCTATTTCTGCCTCACCGTAAAGATAGCGACAGTTTGCGCCTGGGGCTACCGAATGTGTGAAGTTCGTTAGTAGAAGCTATAGTTAATGTCTAAAGCTCAATAAAAGGGTGCATTCTCGTTAGTCATTTTTGTTTCATCAAATGGAAAACATCGAATATTTTATGATCACATAAGTGGTAGCATTAAGGACTTATCTAAATCGGGTATTTATTTAATAGTCAATTTAGAAATAGGTATGGACAGCGCGATGTTTAAATATTCTATGTGTATTTTTCTACTAGTTCTCTCCATGGGATGGAATCAAAATGTATGACGAGAATTCGTACCTACTATCGAGCTGTACTTTCTAATTAATATTACATCTTGAAAAAACAAACGAAACTACTGAATTTCTGTAAAAAACATTAAAGACAATAAGCGAGCAAGTTTCACATCGGTGTTAATTTCTTAACTAGGGAAATGTAATTTGAATAATAAGCGTAAAGTTAATAGAGAAAGTAGGTAAATCTTTTGCGGCATAACGGTCCATTTTTTTACACGGACATGGTAAATGCTTGTACTATTGTAGTCGAATGGTAACTGAGGCTTGACATGAAAGGGCGACATAACACCACCAGATTGCTGTCACACCGCTAGCCAGTGCTTCGTGTACCCGGAAAAATTTATACTTTTCGTGACGACAAATTAACAATAAATTTGCTTGTATCTTCGGCCGGAAACAAGGAAAAATTAACTTCATATCAGTCCTACCGAATTATGTACTCAATAATTTCTTTATTAGCAGCTTCAAAAAACAAAAAATTTTCAAATGCGAAGAAGAAACTGAATTTCCGGATTCTAACAGTATGTTATTGATGAAATCACTATGAGGGATGATGGTAGTGTCAAAAGTGTTCGACATTTCGTCTCAGACATCAGGAATTTCAGGATGTCGATGCTTCTCCACCAAAGTTGGTGATCCTGCAGAATCCGGAAATTCAGTTTCTTCAGACGACAATCGTAAAACCCTAAATTAACTTATAATTTGAAACTGTTTTAGATGACGCCCAAAATGTTAATTCAACTTGAAAAACAAACAAAACAAGAAATATTTGTGCTTTGTTTTTTGACCCCTGCTTGCGTCAGATAATCCTTTTTGTTCATTTAAATCTTTGGACCAAGAAACGAATGATTTATTAGCTATGCGTAGATAATATAAATTTCGAGTCAACATTTCCTTAAAAAAATAAATAGAGAATGATAACGCTATATAAACGTGTAAGTAGGAAGCAAGACGTATATATTTTAATGGAAAGAAACGTTATAACCGAATCCCTATACTACAACCCGTAAACTTCATTCAAAACATCTTTTATTCTCCTTCGAGTTACTAGTCCAAGCATTAAGTGTAACAAAATTGATTAAATCCTGAATGGATAAAACAATGCTACATCGTGACTCAACGGGACACGGATAAATCAATAACAATAGCACCTGTCACATCTTCAATTACACTATTACATACTTTATTTTAAGCTATATTCCAAAGTTAATCCGCCTGCGTAAGACGAACAACGCATCTTGTTTACAATCTTCCTCGTCCGCTTTTCCGTTTGTCTGATAGAAATCGAGTCATCTCTGGGAGGGTTATAAACGGATTTAAGATTGTGTCAAAAAAAAAATGTTAATAGCACTTTGGAATTTATGAATTTGTAAAAGATTGGCGACACATACTGGATGAACTCCTTGGATTTCTTCTCGATAAGATTTTGGTTTAAGAATTAGTACAGTGAAGTAGTCGATTGTGGAGTAAAGCGAGTGTTATGTTCTGGGCTAGTTGTTCCTTACAATATAACTCTTCAGAAAATAACTTCACTTTAAAAAGACGGGGTCGATGACGAATTGCAACACAGCCGTCTATCATGGTCGTCGAAGTTTCGATCGAATGCCAGCTTCGTAAACTAGTTGGTCGGCTGTGTCGCGAAAAATGTGGACAAGACGAACACGAAACTAGCAATTTTACTTAAAGCAACAAAATTTTGACGGAGGCCGATGCTAACGTTCATTGCGATATTAAAATACCCAGCAACTTTTCCGAATTACTTTTCTTTTGACGACTTTATTTGAATAAGACTGGAATATGGAAGTTCATTTATTCGGGGACTTTTTCTGTTGTTTGCCTGCTTTAGTATTTTTATTTCTATCTACCACTATTTTGGAGAAATTAGAATATTTTGCTATAGAATAATTCATTATTAACGAAATAGTAATTACCTAGAGAGATTTTAGCCCAAATTAACAATGGGGTAGCTATTCCATAAATTACATTAAACAAGGTAATCGCCAAATCGATGAAGTGAGATAATTTTACTGTGCTTTTTTCGGCAAACGGCAGCATTTGAAATGAAACATTTTATGGAAAACTTAAACTATCAACAAAGAAACCAAAAGAACGCATAAGATTCATATGTATATACGTTATCAAACAATGAGATTAGATAGCGATTATGCATAATAGCAGGTCATTATGAATATTAATTACTTTATCAATTTATATATTTTTAACAATAGTTAGTTGTAATTGGTTAAAGTAATAAACATAGATATATTGAAGAAGAAGAATTATTAAATATTGATGTGAAAATTCATTTTCAATTTTCCACCNGGGTTCGGTTCCCGGCGAGAGTGTGACAACAGCAACAAAAAATTTCCAGTGGATGGCAAATTGAAAATGAATTTTCACATTAATATTTCATATTAACCACTATTAATAATTAAAAATTTTTATTGTTCCCTAAACTTAAGTCGAGTCAACAACTATTATACTGAGTTAAAACACAATTTAAAAATAGTTCCTAGTTCTCAGTAAGGTATATTAGTTACTGACAACGTCTTGTGTAGATACAGTAGGCTTTTTCAATAAATTACAACTGTGCTTGATTACTTTCATTAGAGTCTTGGTACAGTACCAGTACCACAACTTTAATGAATAATCTTGTGACTCCTTGTTCTAGTCTGACGTACTTTATTTCCAATGCTTGCAATTTGCTTTATCTTAATTTTCAAAAGGAAGACATTACCTAGCAAAAGAATCAAATTTCTGGACGGCCAAAATGGACTTAATCTGCCAAAGTTATGTTTGCTCCAAGCTTCTTTTAACTGTTACTGGTTTTTCTAAGTAATGCCCTCCTTTTTTAACTTCATTAAACTAATATTTATTGCTCTTATTACTTCATAAAAGTCTTATTAGATATTTTGTAAAGTAGCTAAATTATCTGATTAATTGTTTACCAAAAATCTCTTTAAATTAGGTAGATTTTTTACATAATCGCTAGATAATACACATAATATTTTGGCTGTAGCCTACATACAAATGCAATCACAAACCAAGATCAAATAAAATTATTAACAATAGCCAGGCGGGCACATATTTAAGGAAAAATCTAAAAACTCAGTAACTATTATGAATTCTTGTCAACAATCCCATATCTTTTAGTTTCATCTCAAACTGTTGCGTGCTTGCAAAGAAACGAAAACGATAAATAAAATAATCAATTAACTAATTGCTCAGGGCGATAGCAGCTGCTGTACAAAGTCGAAGCGAAACTAAAGCCGCGACTAGGGTCAATATACAGCGTTTAATGCTAATTAAGTCGCATCCGGTCGCTGATAAGCTTGAATAGTGTTTGTTGCTCGCTGGTATCGTGTAAATACAAATTGTTGATAAGGCAAACCAGATTTTGTAAAAATACAAACATGAATAGGTTTACTAAACGCACAGCGACAATTCCCATTCGAGACAGCCTCTGTCCCTACATATTTATAAAGTGGACTGTAGTCAGAACTACTTCTATAAACTAACGATAAGTATAAATCAGGGATGTAACGGAAGTAGTTTTATCGGAACCGAAGGCGGAGTCGGAGTTTTTAAATTTGCTTTATCGGAGTCGGAATCAGAGTCGGAGGCAGGGTCAGAAGTGGTGGCATGAGAGAGAATTTTTATTTAAGGACAAATAAAACATTATTTAATCAAATTTTTTTTATTTCAATTTTCAATTATAAAATAAAACACAAACAATGAAAAAATAATTGACGATAGAGTGCTCAGTGCACGTAGTGGATGTCGGGGTGATTCCCCGCGCGACATGTATGAAGTTCATACTATGAACCTGTTCATAACAGTCGACACAGCCGCCGCGCCGCCGCTATGTTAAGCTTCGACCTCCGATTAAAACCTTCGATTTAAAAGTGTCGGAGCCGAAGTCGGAACCGAAGGTGTAATAATAATCGGAAGTTCCGACTTAACGGAACCGGAGTCGAAGCTCCGTAACATCCCTGGTATAAATACGTATTTTTATAATAAACAAACTAATTAAAAACTCATCTTTAGATAACATGCGTTTTATGTGTCTTACAAAACGCACAGTAACTGCACAAAATACTTAATACACGGATGCACCTTTATTTAAACCTTTAAACCAGAACCGGCCAAATTCCGCTCCTAAAGCTCCTAGATGCTCCTGCAAGAGCAAATGAGGAAGGTATGCAAATCTACTGGCGACCTTATTCCTCTTGACCCAAAAGAGACAGGTATTTTTGAAAGTTCTTACTAAAATTTGAACCAGCTCTTACATTAAAATGAATTCAGTAAAGTAGATTGAAAAGAAAACTTATAATCGAAAAGTATTGTTAAACAAATTTAATAATCGAAAAATATAGCAAATAAATATTAAGATATGATTATGTCAAAACAATAGGATACTTGACAGCACCACTTGTGCGTAGGGCTTCACACGAAAGCGAGATTTTTCTCGTCTACTCTCGTTCTCTGCTTTCTTTCTTCGGAAAAGCGAGACGTTTTGGAAAATATTATGGGCAATACCGAAACCACATACAGCACAACCCGAGTCTCGTTTTTGGTCTCGTTAATTTTTTTTATGAAATTTTTATTCGAAAAATTAAAAAAGGTCTACATAGAGAACAATATATTTTACAAAATATAAAATCTGGTGACCATCTGTGAAATATTTTATTGTAATTTAAAAAAAACTCAATAATTTTTTCACATTTTCACTTCAACTTGTTAACTCTTACTATTAGAAAGAGCAAATAGGAATCAAAATATATTAGATTGGTGAAAAGTGCATGAAGAAGTTTTTCTTACATTTTCCAAGATGGCCAAAAATTTATTCAGTATAATGCCTACATCCGTACCTATTGAAAGATTGACTTTCTACAGGAGGTATGATTATGACAAAAACACGTACATCATTGAAAGATGATATGATGCAAGCGTTATTATGTTTAAATTCTTGGTCATCGAGTAATATAGTTTTAATATTAATAATTAAAAATTTTTATTGTTCCCTAAACTTAAGTCGAGTCAACAACTATTATACTGAGTTAAAACACAATTTAAAAATAGTTCCTAGTTCTCAGTAAGGTATATTAGTTACTGACAACGTCTTGTGTAGATACAGTAGGCTTTTTCAATAAATTACAACTGTGCTTGATTACTTTCATTAGAGTCTTGGNGATTATGACAAAAACACGTACATCATTGAAAGATGATATGATGCAAGCGTTATTATGTTTAAATTCTTGGTCATCGAGTAATATAGTTTTAATAAATTATTTATTATTTAGTATATACAATATTTATTGTCGTTATTTACAATTAAGCGAGACGAGACGAGACTGAGACTTGAAGACTTAATTTTTTGGGAGTTGACGAGACCGAGACGTGATTTTTGATACTCTGGTCTGATCTCGTCTCGTGTGAAGCCCTACTGGAGCACAATTCAGGTGTTTATTGAAAGAAACGATGGTAGAAAAGTCTGTGCGTAATTCATGTCACAGTTCATGTTTAATAATCGTTTTTATACTCAATTAGGATGCGTCAAAATTGAAATATATAATTATTTCTCAGAAACGTTTTAAACTTAAAGAAAACTACTCTGCTTTGTCTGCTTGGCGATTCTTAATTGGGTAAAACCTGTTTGTAATAAAACAAAGATGGAACTTTAAAACTCACCTGTAATTAGTCTATAAGTAAGTAGGTACCTACCTACATAATATTTTCAACGTTTAATAACACGCAATAGCCGATATAATGAGAACATCACGTTTTATAGATTTATTTTCCTTTCCGATAAATAATAGCATACGGAGACGAAATAGTTAATAGCCGATCTAATGTGTTTTTAGAGAGTGATGAGAAGAACAGGAATCGACGTTTTTTTTTTTTAAATTTATTTCACCGCTTTGTTGATAGCAGCGATTAGCTAAATTTCCACGAGTTCAGCGTATTCTTAATGATTACGACCATTAGCGCTAATATCATACGTAATTATATGTCTTTAATGGTAACTAAGGTAATACCACTGTTCAAAAGAGCCTAACATGATGGAATATTAAGGATAGGAACGAATTAGTATGTATAGCTATTCTCACCTGGGATTAAACAGGTTTTCTGAAACTAGAATGTAAATTGATTGCAAAATACATGCAAAATTCATTCAATTTATTTATGCATAAAAAATATAAAATAAGTAAAGTCGGCGCTAATTACTATAATAAACGTTTATACAATACCAAAGTCAAGCGAATATAATTTTACTGTCTGTCGACTCCCGGCTAGCAGATCATTAGTTACAAAAAATTACTTCGACTTTGTACATGTATGTATGTCATTTATTGATTTGCAGTTCATTTGATTGAAACAAGTTAAATGAAAAGCTACACAGAGTATGTACGTAGGAGTTTTGTAACGCTTGCATTAAACATACTATGGGTTTTTAAACAACTGAGAATTTATGAAATCCTATGACATTGTTAGTTCCTTAATAGTGGATTAATATGCAATATTAATTCGAAATCATTTTTTCGATTTTAATTTACCTACTACAAACTACCTCAAATTAATGAGGGAAAAATTGTTGCTGTTGTCACACCCCCGCCGGGAATCGAACCCGGGACCTTTGGCTTTACGCACCAATGTTCTGACCACTAAACTACGAGAGGTGACAACAACAACCACGACCAACCGACCTACAAGGTTAACGNTCTTATGACATTGTTAGTTACTTAATAATGGATTAATATGCAATATTAATTTGAAATCATTTTTTCGATTTTTAATTTACCCACTACAAACTGCCTCAAATTTTTCCCTCATTAATTTGTTTACATTATTATAAAGTTGCAACAAAAAGGTTTTAAAATTTTAATTGAAATGACTTGTAATTTATTCAAGTAAATAAATTCTCAATTGACGCACTTGAACCATGCAAGCAATCTTCAAATATTTGTCAAATTACTAGACTCTTTAAAGTACTTACTTATATATAAATATTATTTTACTATTTTTGGGTATGTTAACTTTTAAAGGCTCTTCACATATTTGTATATAATTATCATAAGCAGTCCTTAATGAGACGTCTGAATGAAAACATTTGAAGTTCTCTTATTTTAAACCCTAATCGCCATCCGCTTTTGTTATGTCTCCAATATGCCAGCCAATAACTAATTTGTTTGACGCAATTGGACCCGTTTTACCCACAATTACCGCCACCTGGACCAGCAATTTAATGCTTGAAAAGACATTTTTGGAAAACCTGCACAATGCTTCGACCTTTAGGCATCCGAAGTTATACTTATTTGCTGCTTTGTGTACGCCCGTCTTTAACCTAAAGGGTCCCCGAAAACTCACCCTTCGTTACTACTATCGCATCGCCTTAAATTCCGTGAACTCTGCGCCACCGTTCATTCTTCGTTTTCATATGATATGCTATTTCATCGCCTCTGTGCATAATAGCGATTACGGGACAAACCAACTGCAGCCAGATAAACAAAAATTAATGAAAAATAAACCAAATCCCGTCTGCATTATAATACACGAAAATAAGCAAATAAAAAATCTTCAAATGCAAAAGAAAAATTCAAAAATACAATTTAGAAAATTAGGATTTACTTATCACAATTTATGTAACGTATAATATGACTCAATTAATATTGCAAATGTGATTGTTATATTTAATTAAATCTTAAAAATATTAGCATATGGCGATTTCATAATGAACATGCAGAAAGTCCAAAATTATACATTTGTACTTTCCTCGCCTTGCTTAACTGTGAAGATTGGCCGAACTTTGGACCAGTATTGGCAAGCTAAAGCTTGACTATCCCAATATTGGATTAAAGTTGTGAATCGTTAATGCACCTAGCATTCACATTTGAACATCGGATCATTATTAACAAGCCAATGCTTGGACCAAACTTGGCAAAACGTTAATGTACGTTTCAAGTTTTAACAATTGAAGATTGACCGAACTTTGAACTAGTATTGACAAGCCAATGTGTAACTAACCCAATATCGGACTAAAGTTCGTGAATCGTTAATGCAGCTTGCTCTATAATTTGAAGATTGGCCAAAATTGGATCATTATTAACAAGTCAATGCTTGAACCAAACTTTGCAAAAAGTTAATGTATGATCTTAATTTTAACAATTGAAGAATGGCCGAACTTTGGACCAGTATTGACAAGCCAATGCTTGGACCAAACTTGGTAAAACGTTAATGTATGTTCCTAAGTTTTAACAGTTGAAGATTGGCCAGACGTTGAACTAGTATTGATAAACCAATGCTTGACTGCGCCCAAAGTTGGCGAATAGTTAATGTACTAAGATTAGACGAACTTTGGACCAATATTGAGAAGCTTTGTTTGGCCTGATATAAAGACAGTTTTGGTTTAGCTACATTTTTAGGGATGGTTGCAGTTGGTCTGTGCCTAGATTTTGTATACAATGTTACGTCTTTTGTTCCCGACAATACCGTAAAGACCAGGTGTCGGTTCGGGACCGAGGTATGAAAAGATAAAACGCGTACCAGCAGCGCCCAATACAGAAAAAGTCGTAAGCCGATTAAAACTGACAAACGACGAAGTGACTAAAGACGAAAAGGAAGCCATCCGAAAAATGCGGGTTGAATACACGAGGTGACAAATAATTCTAAAACGAAGAAAAAAATTGTTTACTGCGCCTTTTGGGTACCTACACGTTGCCTAAGTTACTCAATAAAGACGAAACGTATTACCGAAATGAATTGACTGAAATTGTTTCTATTGTGAACCGTTTCCTTTAGCGTAAACCACGAGATTGAGAAATAAAAGCTATAAACTGTGATGAAAAAGTTGTTTAGGTACTAGTCAGAAAAATCAAACAAAGGTTTAATTTTTTAATACACCTAAAGTAGTGAAAAAGTCTGATCAAAGTTCCTTGACCAAATCCCTACATTTAGAGCATCAAATCGCAATGTAGCGAATTAAGGTGCCTTTAAAAGACAGTCACTTCCTAGTATTAGTAATTACTTTGACTCTTATCGTTAGTCACATAAAAAACAAAGACACTGGTTAATGCACCTTATATTACTATCAGTAACAACATATAAACTAAAACATATAGAAAGGTACACACATAAAATCAACATTACCAAAAGTTGACATACCACTCCGTTCAGCAACCAAATTCAAGAGCACAATCTGGATGCTTACCTGTAAGAAAAATAAAAAGTCGTAAGTATTAAATTTATTCAATTAAATGAAGATATAAAATTAAAACTCAAAATCAATATATGCAGTGCTAACGAAAACAACTCTTCGCAAATATCATATGCAATAACCATTGACAAAAATTTTCAGTCTCTCAGAGTCTTTGAACGTCTCTGAGAGCGTCTCCCACAGTCTCTCAGTTATTGTCTAGGTGTTTTTATAGATCTCTCACAGTCTCTGTATGAGAGACTCGAACGATAAAATTGTTAATTCAGAGATTCGAGTCTCTCACAGAGGGACTGAATAAATAAAACTGAAAAATTGAGAGACTCGAGTGTCTCGTAGAAAGACTGGGATCTCTAAAATATGTTGAACTTAGAAAATCGAGACACCACTTATTGAGATTCGAGTCTCTCATTCAGAGACTGGATACGAAATGAGGATCTCTCTATGAGCGACTCGAGTCTCTCGTTCAGAGACGCTAAACAGTTTTCTTGACAGTCTCTCTCAGCGACACCAGAGAGACTCGATGAGAGACGGTGACTCGAGTCTCGCTTTCAGAGACTCCGAGAGACTGAACATTTTTATCTCGGGAACAACTGGATAGCTTTCATAGTCAATCCTTCAAAACGGTAATATAAACAGGAAGCTTTTACCTAATAGGTGTACTTAGAGCCCCAAAGCATTTATTCAGCATTGCATATGTTTATTGAAAAAATCCGGGTTTGCTTTTCTCGACACGACGAAATGGGTCACTGATTAGCGCTCGAGTAAAACTGGGATTTATCCCGATTCCATACGTATTAACAAGATACATTGCGTTTGGGCAATGAACACCAGCAGTTATTGTTATTGTATACTACTATAAAAGCCTAGTTTCGAAATATTCGTCAGTTGTATCATCATCCAGGTTTTGTTACTAGTGCGAGAGGCAATTTATGCAATTCATCGTGGATCCATCCGAACAACGCGGTTTTCTCTCGGACTACCTGATCCCGTCCACTTAATCGCGATGATAGTTCGTTTGACCCGCTGCTACTGTTCCGACACGACAACAATAGCTAAATTGTGGGCCTGTGTTTGCTCTGCGTAAATACTGTCACAATAGACGTATAATATGACCGAGGATTTATGGATATGTGCACATAATATATACGTACACATGTGTATACAGATACATATAGTGTCCGCGTATGAACTATGACGTACAATCCCATACGAAATGGTCAATATCCCCAAGGAATACGTCGATGTGCATATTATGTAGGTACCTTTGTTACTGGAAATGTGGGTACACAATTCGTCTCTGGAACCGGAAACGGTCAAATTGATGCACAACGCAAGATTCATGCGTTTTGACTCACTCAAAACCAGTGAGAAATTGGTGTTGTAGCCAACAATCTTTTAGACTGTTTGAGCAAAACATTGTATGCGTTTATTACCACCACAATAGTTGAAATCCAAAAGTTATCTGTTTAGACTAAACCTGGTTGGATATGAAAGGAATCCCTGATGATGAATTTGAACATCAGGCCTACCGCCCACTGCAATTTTTTAGTCGCAACCATTTAGAACTATTTTTGAGCCATCCATAACTCAAAACCTACTACTTCACCACACTTGCCCTAATAGTAAGACCCCTCAAACCCCTAGAATCCCAAATTACATGAACAAACGTGTGATAGTTTTCGAGTTATTATGGTTTGAAAAGTGCTACTTTTATTACACACTCACCAAAAACCTAGATGACTTAGAAACTCGAAAGCTGATACAAAGGAAGATCATTAGGTGTCATCATCATAAGTTCGTCAGTACTAAGACTGGTTGAACACACACCTCCATCCACTCTTTCCTATCCCGAGCTAATCTTCGCATTTCCCTAAAACTAGAACAACCCACATCCTTAACTATTTGTGAACAGTATTCAAATTTAGGTCTACCTCTAGCCCTCCTAACTTCCGTTTCTGCCTCTAATATGTCTCTGACTAGACCTTCACGTCTGAGACGGTCTCTTCTACTAACCTATCTCGCCTATTTCTTATTGAGTCGTCTGTTCTCCTATTCTTTTTAGTACCTCCTCATCATTCGCCTGTAACACCACATTTCTTTATAAATTGAGGCGCATTAATATTGTATAACCAAACCCAAAATTTTCCCTCTTTTTGGCAGAATAATGAGGGTTTGTTTTTGAAATTTATATGAAACTCAAATTAGTTAATAATCACCTACATTCCATACCAAGCTAGCTTTTTAAACACAAACCTGAAGTCTTTTGTATTGATATGTATGAATATCTAAATAAATCCTTGCAGCTTGTTTTATGCATATGATCTCTCAGGATCTCTAGAGATTATTTTGGAACGGATTGAAGTACTTTAGATTAGTTAAATCTATCAGGACCATGGACAATACATATTTGTTGATGTTCGTTGATCTGTCCTAAAACGTAGCTCATTTTTCCCGAGCGACTTTTAAACTGGAATTAGTGTTTCTTAATAACAACTTAAACGGTATCTGTACGGTTTAATTAGTTTACGTTTGTCAAATGAAGGTTGGTTACTGATGCGAGTTTGAAATTATGTATTTCGCGCTGTAGGAAACTGTCAGAATGATTTATTCTTCGTCATGTCGTATCTACGGGAACTTCTTCTTCGTGAATCTGGTTGTTAGTTGAATAATTTCTTTGGCGTAATACTTGCGTGTGTATTGTATGTACGCGCCTACCTATAGATATCGTAGTTAGTTAGAATCCGTTACCTACATAAAGTCGTTAACGGTTGCACTGGGACAGATTTGCCTTATTAAGCTTTAGAGGGAAATGAATGACACTTAATCGGATTATATGATGGAAAGGTTAACGACATCCTAATGGATTAAAATGCGATTTGTAACTAACTGCGCGAGTGAGCTTGCTTACATGGTAAACGAGCGTTTTTCCTTTGAGAAATTAATCAACTGTAAAGTGACAGAAAAATTGCTTTTACCTTTTTCCACATAATTTAAAATTCAATTGATTTCCGTCGATGGTACAAAAGGAATCATTAGTTACAAAAGAGAATCCATCCATATGTATGCCCGTTTATGCGAGTCTCTTTATAGTTATTTTTTTAATGAGCTCAAGTTATATAAAATTTACTACCCTAGAAAGTAGTTTTCATTATAAATGGTAACAGGCCGAGCCATTCTTAGAATCATTTTTAGAAAATTAGTACAAGGTATTTGAAAGAAGTAAAAAATATAGAAAAAAAATTAGTTTGTCTCTATATTTAGACCATGTGTAAGCCAGACATAAAAACAAAGAACACTTACTCCGAGGGAATTCTTGTAGATTTTAGTGTTCAAATGTAGTAAAGCAAAAATTTCAAATACCAAAAATGTTTTGTTCTTCGAAAGGAATATATTAAAGTAATAATTTTTCGATTAGTCTTACGTATTTGGTCTTGGTCTTACTAGTATAAGGACAGTTTTGGTCTTGTATTTTCGCAAGGCCAAGGCCAAGACCAAGACTGTTAGATCCCCGAGATAAAAATGTTCAGTCTCTCAGAGTCTCTGAAAGCAAGACTCGAGTATCCGTCTCTCATCGAGTCTCTCTGGTGTCGCTGAGAGAGACTGTCAAGAAAACTGTTTAGCGTCTCTGAACGAGAGACTCGAGTCGCTCATAGAGAGATCCTCATTTCGTATCCAGTCTCTGAATGAGAGACTCGAATCTCAATAAATGGTGTCTCGATATACATGGTTACAATTTTCTAAGTTCAACATATTTTAGAGATCCCAGTCTTTCTACGAGACACTCGAGTCTCTCAATTTTTCAGTTTTATTTATTCAGTCCCTCTGTGAGAGACTCGAATCTCTGAATTAACAATTTTATCGTTCGAGTCTCTCATACAGAGACTGCAAGAGATCCATAAAAACACCTAGGCAATAATTGAGAGACTGTGAGAGACGCTCTCAGAGACTCTAAAAGACTCTGAGAGACTGATAAATTTTTGTCTAGGGGTAGTAAGACATTTCCTTGCATCACTAAATGTGACTGAAGTTGGCGGATTTTCGTCTTAATTTTCTTTCTCATCCTCATCTAGAGAGACCCTGTTCATCAATTTGGCATCGGTTAGGACATCGTAGACACTGATGTTATCGTCAACATCAGCATAATAAACAAACGATAGGTCTGTGCATGATAAGCGCTTCAAATTATAGAGAGCCCGGGCTTCAAATTATCGTATGGTGGCGAGCAAGACACTACTTCTTCAACTTCAGATTACCGATTGGACCAATTGATATTGATTTTATTCTATTTTCAAGAGACCGGAAAAAATTCAAATTATCAAAAGATTCAAATTAATGAGTATCAAATTATCTAGTGATATAGCAGTATAAGCATCTAGCAAGGAGGACCTAGAGTTAGCTTTAAATAAAATGGAAGTGGTACTGACAGATCAGTACTGTATGAAAATAAATAAAAGTAAAACTAAAATACTGGTATGCAAGGGAAGAAAAAGTAGGGAAAGANGGATTTCTAATAGTTTTATTATTAACTACAAAACCGCTATCGTTTATTATACGTCCAAGGGCACCATTTTGGACGCACAAACGGAAACAAACCCAGGAAATTGCGATAAATATTTCTCAACGATCGCATTGTTCGTTCATTCGTTTGGTGAAACGTAAATTTCAGAGAGAGAGGACGCGCGTGTAGGTCGGCAACATTGAGAGTCCTCTTTTCTTCGACCTGTTGTGTCCCTGTCGTCGATGGTGCGACAGGCTCGCACAGACATACACTACATACACCTCATTATCTTGTCCATTGTGAAGAATGAGGTGCAGCAAGCCGAATGACGGAGAGGAGGAGGAGGAGGCGGATGAGAAGACGGAATAAGAAATCAAAGCGGCCAAAGAAGTGAGGTATCGGGTTCAACAAATTGCAGTGACCGTGATCATCATGCACTAGTCGTTATGCCGATACCTCACGAATTCCGCGGGCCGCGGTCGTGGGGCATGACGTTTGCCACCCACCGATGGTACCTACAATAAATCCATATTTCCGAAGTCGGCCTTTGTTGCTCTGGAACTGCGGCATGGGAACAACCGCGGCCGCAAAGATCGAGGAGATCTCGCTTCTTCTTCTTTTCTGCTTCGTCTTCAACGTACTCGTAGCGCCGCCGCGCCGTCGTTTATTTCATCCAAACAGGTGACCTCTGGGGGTAACTGGATATGACATAACGATTACATTGTTCCCAGTCAATGATATCTTGATCCTTGCTCGCCGTAATTGCTCTTATACCAACAAATTCTGGACCGACAGTATCCTCCTCCTTCTCCAACCATCCATCTCCTCATTCGGTGCGTCCAGTAATAAGAAAGATCCTTCGATCGCACACCACTGCTCAATATGGACAATAACTTCTTTATATCAAAAATTAAATTCACCTCAGAAGATATTCGCCTTGAACATTTCCTTATGCGAAACTTTTCCAACATCTACTCATACTACATCCACATGTGTTCAGTTACGGAAAATTGCAGCAACAATATTATAGTACCTCGTACATTTCCGTCATCATCCATGAAATTTATGTATCTATCTTCACTGGCTCAACAGTAATCAAGATACCAATTGATGATGGTAGAAGAGAGACTGATGATTTGGAAGAGAAAGGAGAAAGTAGAACACGACATAACAACTTAAGGAAAAATTTAGTTGCAAATTTGACAAATAATGAAGTCCACAGATGTGTGACTGATGTGAGTGAAATAAGTATCCAATAAAAATACACAGTTACTCAGGAATACAACAGAATTTATAGAGGTACCAGTTATTTGGGGTTTCGCGGTTTTGGAAAAATGCAAACATGCAAACAATACTAAAGAAATCAAGTTTTACCTATGACGTATTATTAAAAAAAGTTTTTAAAACAGTGCTGATGTTAGTAGGCAACTAAAAACAAAAACAACTGCTATTATTAACGCCACCACCATCATACAAAAAACAATATTTTTTTAATACGTTGCAGTTGTTGAAAAATATGTCGCCGCCGTCACTGCGCGTATGACTAATTATTTCGGACTCGCATCACCGTACGCCTAATTATAGTAATTTTGCTGAGAATGTTGGTTATTTCTAAATTGGTACTTGCTCTTCTGCCTACATCTGCTACGTCGGATATAGATTACTGCCCTCTTCGTGCTGCAAATAAGCAATAAGGCCGGCAACGGATGAAAGCAAATTATGCCTGTGGATGGACGTAAACCTGGTCGAAATTATTATTAGTCTTGCGAAGACGAAGTGTGCTTAAACTCAACAAACTGTTACTTTTAATACCATAATTCGGACATTAAAACATTAACAACACATAATACTATATAGGAAGCAGTTTCACATGAAAAATGTGGAAAGATAAAAATTATAATTAGGAAAAGAGCGAACATAAAGATAGGAGACGAAAAATTAGAAGAAGTGGCTGATTTGAGGTATCTCGGAAGTCAGATAAGTCAGGACGGAAGAAGTAGTAACGATATAAAGCAGAGGATAGCGAAGGGTCGACTCGCCTTCAATAAAAAGAAGTCACTTTGATGATCGCAAACGGTTAATTTCCAAATTCTAAAAAGATTCTTAAATGTGTATATTTGGAGTGCGGCTCTGTATGGATGCGAAACATCGACGGTGGGCGCTGCGGAAAAGAAAAGCTTAAAAGCTGTGGAAATGTGATGTTATCGACAAATGATGAGGTTACCGTGGATACAGAAGGTAAGAAATGAAGATATCTTAGAAGGAATAGGAGAGAGAGAGAGAGGACTCTATGGAAGTCAATAATGAATAGGCGAAATAGTTTGGTAGGACACCTTCTTAGGCACGAAGCTCTAGTCAGAGACATATTAGAGGCAGAAAAAGGAGTTAAGAGGGGTAGAGGTAGACCTATAGATTAGATTACCGGGTAGGAATGAGTGGAGGTGTGTGTCAAAGCAGTCTTAGGACTGGTGACTGTATGACTATGAGGACTCTTTTGACGTAACACTGGGTGGTATCCATAGTGTTGACTGCTCACGATTCCTTTGATACTAATGGCCGATTAGGCCGAAACACTTCATAAAGTAACCACTCTATTTGAAATACATAATGTCAGTAGATTCTCAAACATGTCTATTGTTTGAGGATCTAGTTGCTGTTTGAGTTCCGATTCAGATTTTTGTATGGTTAAATGAGAGTAGGTCGTGCTGCGATTTTGACAGAATTCAATTTAAAAAAATTTACTCACAACGTATAATTAAAGTATTACAATTACAATTATAATATAAAAAATATTTTTTTTTGTAACGTAACTGATTATGGTTTCCGGATTTCCTTCTTTTACCTGTACTACACCGAATTGCATGATTCTAGGTCAACAGGAAGTACCCTACAGAGATCTAAGTACCTATTTGATATTAAATTCAACTTGATACTTCTACGCGTTCCTGAGAAAAAGGGTCTTCACTAACAGACAGATAGACAGGCTGACAACGAAGTGATCTTCCTTTTTTCCTTATGAGAATCGGAACCCTAAAAAATGTGTCAAAACTACGTCACGGTTATTTTCAGATATATTCTTATTTATTTTTAAGATTGCCTACCTACTCATATATCCGAGACCAGCTTTTAGTTGAGTGGTATGAAATATTTCATACTTGTATCATTATTTTAAGTGCGAAAAAGTGTAATGTTTAGCAGCAACAAAGCATGACGGTTGTGTTAGTAAAATAAATAATTGACGTTGGTTCGTGGGGTTTCTCGCACTGTTTACGAGCCCGTATGATAAATCAAGAAGAATGAATCGTTCTTGGAGCGTCTTGCGCGGCATCGGCAACCGAGAACCCCCAAAGGCTCTGGCGTTAAAAAATGTCCAGCTCCTAGCTTTAAAAGCAATCTAGTGTATCGTAACCGTGTATCAGATAAAGTGTTTTATCGCGTAAGATAAGAATGGCAGGAATTTCTGCGATTACGAATAAATGGGACTGAGAAATGAAGTTCGTGTCCGGCGGGGATCGAGATAGCTACGAGTGCCGCGACCTCTATCGTACACATCCACTTCATTCTTCTTCGGTTCCCTTCTGTACTCGTGCATCCCGTCCCGTCGCGGTGGCTTTGCTCGTCAACTAGATCGCATCGGAAACAACGAATGGGAAACGAAGAAAATATACGGAGTAGATTCAAAAAAATTAACTGTCAGAATTCTAGACAATAAAATAGAGATGGGCCGGCACTTTTTTTAGGATCCGGCCGGGTGCCGCATAATGATGCCGAGAACGCGGCAGTGCCGTGCAGTTCTATCTACCAGGAAAAAAGAAAAACCAACATATCAATAATAATTTATTTAGTATAACAAAAACCTTCCAAATGAAAATTGGTACTTAAGATGGGATATCTAAATTATTTGTTATTTCGATATAGTTCTCGTGAACAAGAATACATCAGTACCTATAGTCGAACTGTACCGATTTATCTGGTACCTAGCAGAAGCACTATCCAATGCACCTCTACAATAAAATGTTTTTTCCTTGAAACAGGAAGCGTATCGGAAGTTACAGCGTGAAACGAGCTAGTTATTTACAAAAAATAGTAAATAACTAATTGGACTAAACAGATATGCAAAATCTAATTTGTTAAAATCTAGGAGTGAAATATAACAACTACCAAAAATAAAAAAATCAGATAAAAATTAAACATTTTTTAGCGGGACTCACGGTTCGATGGTTTTAAAAACGATTAATGTTATTTTTTAACAGTTCACTAAATTCAAATTTTGCAGATCTGATTCGTACAATTAGTTGTTTGCTATTTTTTGTGAGAATCAATATTCTTGATATGTATAAGTATTTGCTGGGACTAAATATCAAACCACTTATGCTATTGTCGCGTTTTTATTCGTGCATGAAGGTATTTCGTGCGGTTCTATCGTTCCACTTTAAATTAAACCTCCAGTTGAAGGAGTTTTACTTTAATTCTAGCTCACAGCGAAATAGAGCATTGAAAATGTGAACAGATATACATAGGGGCATATATAAATTTGCATATAAAACTGCAAAAATCATAGCTGAATTAAACCTTTAATTGCATTATTCCGAGAAGTACCTACATGTTTTGGTGATTTTTGGTTTAGTTTTTGCAAAAATGCTCGTTTATTTGACTTGCGTAATTATTCACAAACATGAACAAGAAATAAATATTGCAAATGTATTATATACTGCAATCGTATCGATATAATTGCTTTTGATATGAAATATCTTACAAAAGACGTTTTTCTAATAGAAAGCAATCGATCTCAATTCTTACTATTTTCACACAATAAAGTGCGTTGTAAATTGCATTTTAAATATTTCGTTCTTCAAATAATTGAAACTAAATTACAATTTACGCAAGTCTGAAGCATTTTGAATTGAAACTTATTAATCAATATCGTTTACAACATGAATTTTCTATAATATTGAAAAAAATACTGTTCTCTGCTGTTGTAGATGGATTACGACAAATTTGAAAATAATTTCTACAAAAATAGCTTCTTACAATAGATTCGTTTTGTTACGTTAAGATATGTACCTATATTGTATACATACACATATATTTTTTGTATAGGCCACATTGATTACGTGTTACGATTATTTAAATTATGTAAGTAGGGAAGGGAAAGAGCGAATATAAAGATAAGAGACGAAAAATTAGAAGAAGTGGCCGATTTTAGGTATAAAGGAAGTCAGATAAGTCAGGACGGAAGGAGTAGTAGGGATATAAAGCAGAGGATAGCGCAGGGTCGTGTCGCCTTTAATAAAAAGAAGTCACTTCTATGCTCGCGAACGGTTAATTTAGAAATTCGAAAACGGTTGTTAAAGGTGTATGTTTAGAGCACGGCACTGTACGGATGCGAAACATGGGTAGTGGGCGCGGCAGAAAAGGAAAGGTTGGAAGCGTTCGAAATGTGGTGTTACATGCGAATGATGAAGATACCGTGGATAGAGAAGGTTAGAAATGAAGAGGTATTGGAAAGAGTAAGAGAACAGAGGACTCTATGGAAGTCAACAAGAAAAAGGTGAGATAGGTTAGAAGGACACCTTATCAAGCATGAAGGTCTAGTCAAAGACATATTAGAGGCAGACACTAGAGTTAGGAGGAGTAGAGGTAGACATAGATTAGATTACTGTTCGTAAATAGTTAAGAATATGGGTTGTTCTAGTTTTAGGGAAATGTGAAGATTAGCTCAGAATATGAAGGAATTGAGGTGCGTGTCCAACCAGTCTTAGGACTGACCTTATGATGATGTTGTAAGGTTTCTAATACCATTTTTTCATAACTAACAATTCTTTTGATTGTTTATTACAGATAATAAACGTCTGAATTTAATATACCTAGTGTTCAATAACACATTTCATTACGAATATTACTTAGCTTCTAGTACAATTTCGCTCCACTTTAAAACATAACCATTGTCGAGAAGATTTTTTAGAGCATAGATTATGTTACTATTATAATTTTTGTTTTTACGGAATACACGAGGTGATAATAGTAACATTTTCGTACATCTATTTGTGTCCTCTACCAATATTATAAATAATAATATAACAACACATTATAATTCAATATCAATTCGAATTCTGTTAGTTGCAATTAAATTACGTAGTATCGAACTTTATCATTGTGTCTAATAATATTACTACTATCACAGTCCCTATCCTGAATTGTGCACTTCCTTTGCTACGGTTATCGCTGACGCAAAATACGGTTTAGCTGACTCGTTATATTCGAATGTCGATTGCTTCAGGTCCGGTCTGCACTCGAAATTGCACAATAACTACTACCTAGCTACTGCATACTCGTACGTACGGTAAAACGTGAACAGTAACGAGAGCGTTGCAGCTATCATGTCATCGATGTTCGATTCAAAAGATCCTATCCCACACGATACGATTATTATTACAACGACTTTTGACTCCGAAGCTGATACGTATATACCTATATCGAATTTACTTACTCTGCTTACTTACGTTCTTAGTAAAAACAAAGCAAAATTGCTGACTTTGTAATAGACAAACAATCTTAATAAAAATAACTACAGATCCCTAATGCTTGAAACTATCTCTGAACTTCCTACGCTCTTTCGTTGTCGGCTTTTTCTCTTTTCATACCCTATCTATCTGAAAATATCACTTACTTCTCTGAAAACTGTCATTAAACTAACCGAACTTTCAGAGCCTCTTCAACAAATCTTTCAGTTTCATTGTATGAAAGATGGCTGAAGGTACACGGAAAGAAAAATCTTAGAAAAATTACCATACTCGTCACTATAAAGTGAGTGCAAAAAACATGCATTGACAAAATTCAGCATTAATCGAATAATTTTTGTAAGAGAACTTTATAAACTTTACTACAAAGCATAGGACTTTTTACTATGTTACTGAGTCGGAGGTACCCAGATTATGAAACAGCACAGCAGTTTTTCTAGATTTTTCTGTCTATGTATTTGTTAGAATTTTCCTTCAATACAACGTAATTTTCAGAAAAAGATCCCACCCTTTGATGCCTGCATGTAAATAATAATAAGTTCCGTCCTCAACTCGCCGCTAGTGTATAGATATTTGCAACACATTGTCTGGACTAAAATTTGAAATATATCGCTTAAAGTTTTGGTGTACTACGAGGGCGGTTCAATAAGTACCCGTGTTTGAAGACGGAGGACGTTCCTGAGGGCAATTGGTGTTGTCATCGTGTACTGCCATCTATCAAACCACGCCAAAACGAACTTCAGACTGATTGATAGGTTAGTTTGGATTTGGCAGCCATTCGACTGAGACGTGTTTCGTTATTTTCGCTAAGATGGAAAAAGAGCAGTATCGTTCGGTAACTCGCTTTTTGCTTTTGGATACTATTTATGGAGACATTTCGCCATCAACGACCACAGTAAGATATTTCTTCAACGAATTTAAACGTGGGCAAATATCCGGTTTTGATAGGAGCGTCCAGGAAGCCTGGCAAACGTTGTTCCCGAGGAAATNTATAATGATGTATTTCATTAATTTCACATAACTAATCTCTTATTAAAAGGCAAAAGATAAGTAAAAGTAGGGTAAAATTAAAAAAGGTGCAAACAAACTTGACAGGTTCAAGCAAACAAACAAGAAAGCAAGCAAATAAAGGAGCAAGTTGGTAAATTACCGGCGAATTATTAATGGTCTTTCACGTTTCCGAGTCAGTCACACGTCGAAGAATTAGTCTCGTCAGTATTTTAAAATAATTACGGTTGCTAATCACTTTTCACGGTGTCATTTACGTTATTAAATTTGTTGTGACAGGGGTGACTGCCGCACCGCGTCAGTTAAGTCGGTACTCTATCCAGTACAATGCAGAGTTGCGACGCCTCGAATAAGCCAACTCGTAAAACATTTTTATGCGTTCGAGACGTCCATCAAGTTCGCACACAAGTCTTTTTGCTAAATGTTGCGCTTTCACGTTGGCAGCTCTTAATTGAATGTTAATCGGCCTTCGGACAAGTCATTTTGTTTCATACAGTCGTCAAACGATGCGATTCGTTTCTGTCTTCGTACTTTCAAAACATTTAAAATTAATACTTTTTTTCATTAACGTTTCGAAGCATCTTCAAATAAACATATGGCAGAATTTGAATAAAATATGAATTAAAGTCACTGCAGTTTTTGTCCCATTCCTGTGCCAAAAATTACTAAAGTGGAAGAAGAATATTCCATCTAGGAACGTATACAATAATCAAATTTTGAACAAATAAAATGCGATGTAAAACTAATGCAACATAATATTTATTAAATATATCCTGAGAGATTTAAAAATAGAAGTACACACAGATACCTAGATAGAGAACATAGGAATTGGAATGCATTTAAAATAGAAATCGGAGCACCTAAAGTGGGTTACCTTATAATTTCACATCAAAGCAACAATAATTATCAAGAGTACAGACCAGAAAAACGAAACGACTGGCTAAAGCAAATAGAACGTAAATAAATAACGAGGTGTATAGCAACACACCATGTGGTAGAAGAAGCATCATCGTTCTTAATAAATACAATGGAACAGTTTCAATTACAATCATTGTTCTAATTCAATTACCGCACTAATAGGACCCACATTGTCTGATTGCTTGCCACACAGAAACCTGCCGTTCTTTAGCAGTCTGTCCGTTCAACCAAACCAATGACTGCAGGCCTTGTAAGCATAAAAAAACGGCAAAAAAATAAAAAAGATGAAAATTCTAACTAACAAGCTAAGTGGTTATCGATACCTCTAGACAAAAAACAGAGTATTATTAAAGAACATAAAGTTAGAGTATCTTACAACTATACCAAAGTAAATTTATAAGATTAAGAATTTTTAGAGTTATATACCCCAAAAGGGAAAAAAGGAACCCTCACATGATCACTTCGTTGTCTGTCTGTCTGTCTGTCTGTCTGTCTGTCTATGTGACTGCCTGTATGTGAAGACCATTTTTTTCAGGAATGCCTGGAGGTATTAAGTTGACCTTAATATTAAATAAACAGGTCTGCAATCCCTTGGAATTGTGAGAAAATCAAACTTCTATGCCAACGAAATCAAAAGATATGCCACTTGCAAGGGTATCATGTACCTAAAGGGCACTTTTCCGTTGGCTTAGAATCATGAATATAGCACGAAAAAAAAGAATTCGAATACCGTAAATTTGTAATTACATCACCAAAAAATAAATTTTTAATTCTAATATTATAATTATACGTTTTTAGGGACTTATTTTAAAGGGAGAACTTCAAACATACTGGAAACAAGCGGGAAAATCTTCCGTTATAATAAGAAAGCGGCGACTAGGCTTAAATCGTAGGTAAACAGGAAAAAATTTCATGATACATATACAATACAACCCCATTTGAAGCACCTACATTTTCATTGCAATTAAAGGGGTTTCAAATGATGCACGTATGAAATAATTAATATGCTGATAGATAGACAAAACCGTAGGTAAGGATTTAGGATTCAGCTTGTTGTCGTTCGTCTATGTTGCCTTTCACAAAGATTTTTAAAAAATGAAGCGCTTCCTTTTTGGGTCAATAAGTAATATATACACAAATTTTGTTTTTTGTTTCTTTCAGAGTTATGTAAAATCTTGTTGCCTGTTATTTACTTTAAAAGGATTTCTAATAGTTTTATTATTAACTACAAAACCGCTANAGATGGAAAAAGAGCAGTATCGTTCGGTAACTCGCTTTTTGCTTTTGGATACTATTTATGGAGACATTTCGCCATCAACGACCACAGTAAGATATTTCTTCAACGAATTTAAACGTGGGCAAATATCCGGTTTTGATAGGAGCGTCCAGGAAGCCTGGCAAACGTTGTTCCCGAGGAAATCATTTTACGGATTTTTTAGGAAAAGGAAGAACGATCACTGAAAAATTGAAGGAGACATGGACGCATTTGACGAAAAAGAAGGTGCGTTTTCAACACGATAACGCACCGGCACATTCATCAGGAGTTGTTGCCGCCAAAATGCACGAATTACGTTATGAATTTGCTGCCGCACACCTCGTACTAACTCAATTTGACTCCCTGCGACTTCATCTTGTTCCCTACCATGAAGAAATGACTAGCGAGAAAGACATTTACCTCAAACGAGGAACTCATCGCCGAGACATAGAAGATTTTGGAGAGTTCGACAAATCTTATTTTTTGGAAGGGTAAAAAAATGGCAGGGTCGTTGGGAGAAGTGTATTTTTCTAAAAGGGGACTATGTTGAAAAATAAAAAAACAAAATTTAAAAAAAAAGGTGTCTTCATTTCTAACACGGGTACTTATTGAACCGCCCTCGTATATCAAGAGCAAGCTGTTTTTAAGATTAGAATCAACTGGTCCAGTGCAGCATAATGAAAAAGCTGGTGGTAGTAGTAAGTTCAGGTTCAGAGCTGTGACCTTCGGTCGATGTTGGTCAGAATCGAACGACCCGACCCATTCGACCTGTTTTGAGAGCCCTCGTGAATGCTCCACATACCAAAGCGTTGGCGACACGAGTCGAATAAATTTCTGTCGCATTAGAAATAAATAAATTCGGGCCCGTTATCGGAAAGAGCAGCTTGGAAGGAAAATTGATGGTCTGCACCGCGATTGTGAAAAATGAAGCTGTACACTACAACAACAACTAATCGTAAGTACAGAAGATACTACATACTACTGCCCCATCGACAGACGACCAACCAACCGGCTTTTTCTTGTCTCCTCTTTAGCCGTTTCTCTATCCTGACCCGACCAGAAAATACGTTCGCCAAATTGAAGTGAACTTAACTTCTTATTTAGAAATAAAGAAAATTCCTATTATAAATCGAAAAAAAAAAAAAAAACGAAGAAATACCTACAAAACCTTCGAATTCTTTCATTATCTTGATGCCTCAGGATTGAACAGATATTCAATAATTATAATAAGAAAAATAAAAAATAGGTCAGGTAGGTTGATAGCACACCTTCTCAGGATTGAAGGGCTGGTTATAGACACATTAGAAGGAGAAACAGGAGTTAAGACGAGTAGAGGAAGACCTATATTAGATTACTAGTCGCCAATAGTTAAGGATGTGGGATGTTCTAGTTTTACGGAAATGTGAAGATTATCTCACGATAGGAAGAACTGGAGGTGCGTGTTCAAGTAGTCTTAGGACTGATAACCTTATGATGATGAAGGATCTACAAAAATTTCCTCAGAGTAAGTGTTGCTTTGCTCATCACTACCTGTGGCGGAAGCGGCAATAGCCGCACTAAAAATTTTCATACGATTCCACTGTTTTAGAAACCTTTTACGTTTGGTATTGCTCTAGTATTTCTTCCTCAATTGGGGAGTTACGCCAATTATATTTTTGTTAAAGCCTTCTTTATAATACTAGTTTTTAATTGTAGCAATTCGAGACGGTTATTTTCTCCAACGTCACTCATCGCTCGTGTTTTCTGGTTCAACGTTGAAGCAATTCGCCTCCCCGTGGAGGACGACGACGGCTCTTTTCGTTGTCTAGTGTGCTAGAGGAAAGCAACGTTAGACACCACCTGCGACGGGAACAAATTTCCCGCCTTCTCGACCGCTGCGACGATGACACTAATAGTCCTCTGTGCGGAAGTGCACCTTGCGTCGAGGCCATACATCTCTGCCGCCCATTATCGCATCATAAGCCGCATAAATAACAGAGAATGCAATTGTATGCGCGAAGCTGACGCTATACCACGTTCGTTACGTGGTTTAATAGACTGGAAATGAACTGGAAGCGCGAAACGCTAAAGATGTATTGCGTGACTTACGGGGCTGGTAATTTGATTTGTACGGTGCACTTCATGAGCTAGGCTATAGCTTGCTGAGCTAAGCCTCTATCTATCTGTCTCCCTCTTTCTCGTAGGTACACACTTTGTTTTCCTGAAACTACACACCTACAATTCCATCAACGGATTCGATTTAATCAACCGATTCGTAACGTCGTCGTAAACTGCTCGAGAGAAACATTCAATTGCGACTAACGTTAAGGGTTTTATGTAAATGCAAAATCGAAGATAAAACTTGCAAACGATTGCCAATTCTAAAATATACTTTTGCGAATAGTTTTTTTATTTTTTGTGAATGGATCAAAACTGAACGACTGAATGTAACTAAACTATGCGCAGCTAGCGCAAATATCACTTCAGTCGTGTTGTCTTTTCCTACCCAAGTTCGCGTAACTTAACCTAAATTATCGAACACTTTTGTGTTTAGGATTATATGGTTACAGTAAGAAAAGACAACACTAATGAAGAGAGTGCTGTATATGTCATGCCCTTCGTTTCCTTTACGGCAATGTAAACCAGAAACTTCGAGGATACCGAGCGGCATGGCCTAGAGGTCTAGACCATTGTTTAGCATTCGGGAGGACGCCGGTTCGATTCCGGGTCCGTCTGCCTTGGTCCAAGTTTTTCTGTGGTTTCCTTGGATCACTTAGGCAAATGCTGAGGCAGTAATATTCCACAGATANGGATTCAGCTTGTTGTCGTTCGTCTATGTTGCCTTTCACAAAGATTTTTAAAAAATGAAGCGCTTCCTTTTTGGGTCAATAAGTAATATATACACAAATTTTGTTTTTTGTTTCTTTCAGAGTTATGTAAAATCTTGTTGCCTGTTATTTACTTTAAAAGGATTTCTAATAGTTTTATTATTAACTACAAAACCGCTATCGTTTATTATACGTCCAAGGGCACCATTTTGGACGCACAAACGGAAACAAACCCAGGAAATTGCGATAAATATTTCTCAACGATCGCATTGTTCGTTCATTCGTTTGGTGAAACGTAAATTTCAGAGAGAGAGGACGCGCGTGTAGGTCGGCAACATTGAGAGTCCTCTTTTCTTCGACCTGTTGTGTCCCTGTCGTCGATGGTGCGACAGGCTCGCACAGACATACACTACATACACCTCATTATCTTGTCCATTGTGAAGAATGAGGTGCAGCAAGCCGAATGACGGAGAGGAGGAGGAGGAGGCGGATGAGAAGACGGAATAAGAAATCAAAGCGGCCAAAGAAGTGAGGTATCGGGTTCAACAAATTGCAGTGACCGTGATCATCATGCACTAGTCGTTATGCCGATACCTCACGAATTCCGCGGGCCGCGGTCGTGGGGCATGACGTTTGCCACCCACCGATGGTACCTACAATAAATCCATATTTCCGAAGTCGGCCTTTGTTGCTCTGGAACTGCGGCATGGGAACAACCGCGGCCGCAAAGATCGAGGAGATCTCGCTTCTTCTTCTTTTCTGCTTCGTCTTCAACGTACTCGTAGCGCCGCCGCGCCGTCGTTTATTTCATCCAAACAGGTGACCTCTGGGGGTAACTGGATATGACATAACGATTACATTGTTCCCAGTCAATGATATCTTGATCCTTGCTCGCCGTAATTGCTCTTATACCAACAAATTCTGGACCGACAGTATCCTCCTCCTTCTCCAACCATCCATCTCCTCATTCGGTGCGTCCAGTAATAAGAAAGATCCTTCGATCGCACACCACTGCTCAATATGGACAATAACTTCTTTATATCAAAAATTAAATTCACCTCAGAAGATATTCGCCTTGAACATTTCCTTATGCGAAACTTTTCCAACATCTACTCATACTACATCCACATGTGTTCAGTTACGGAAAATTGCAGCAACAATATTATAGTACCTCGTACATTTCCGTCATCATCCATGAAATTTATGTATCTATCTTCACTGGCTCAACAGTAATCAAGATACCAATTGATGATGGTAGAAGAGAGACTGATGATTTGGAAGAGAAAGGAGAAAGTAGAACACGACATAACAACTTAAGGAAAAATTTAGTTGCAAATTTGACAAATAATGAAGTCCACAGATGTGTGACTGATGTGAGTGAAATAAGTATCCAATAAAAATACACAGTTACTCAGGAATACAACAGAATTTATAGAGGTACCAGTTATTTGGGGTTTCGCGGTTTTGGAAAAATGCAAACATGCAAACAATACTAAAGAAATCAAGTTTTACCTATGACGTATTATTAAAAAAAGTTTTTAAAACAGTGCTGATGTTAGTAGGCAACTAAAAACAAAAACAACTGCTATTATTAACGCCACCACCATCATACAAAAAACAATATTTTTTTAATACGTTGCAGTTGTTGAAAAATATGTCGCCGCCGTCACTGCGCGTATGACTAATTATTTCGGACTCGCATCACCGTACGCCTAATTATAGTAATTTTGCTGAGAATGTTGGTTATTTCTAAATTGGTACTTGCTCTTCTGCCTACATCTGCTACGTCGGATATAGATTACTGCCCTCTTCGTGCTGCAAATAAGCAATAAGGCCGGCAACGGATGAAAGCAAATTATGCCTGTGGATGGACGTAAACCTGGTCGAAATTATTATTAGTCTTGCGAAGACGAAGTGTGCTTAAACTCAACAAACTGTTACTTTTAATACCATAATTCGGACATTAAAACATTAACAACACATAATACTATATAGGAAGCAGTTTCACATGAAAAATGTGGAAAGATAAAAATTATAATTAGGAAAAGAGCGAACATAAAGATAGGAGACGAAAAATTAGAAGAAGTGGCTGATTTGAGGTATCTCGGAAGTCAGATAAGTCAGGACGGAAGAAGTAGTAACGATATAAAGCAGAGGATAGCGAAGGGTCGACTCGCCTTCAATAAAAAGAAGTCACTTTGATGATCGCAAACGGTTAATTTCCAAATTCTAAAAAGATTCTTAAATGTGTATATTTGGAGTGCGGCTCTGTATGGATGCGAAACATCGACGGTGGGCGCTGCGGAAAAGAAAAGCTTAAAAGCTGTGGAAATGTGATGTTATCGACAAATGATGAGGTTACCGTGGATACAGAAGGTAAGAAATGAAGATATCTTAGAAGGAATAGGAGAGAGAGAGAGAGGACTCTATGGAAGTCAATAATGAATAGGCGAAATAGTTTGGTAGGACACCTTCTTAGGCACGAAGCTCTAGTCAGAGACATATTAGAGGCAGAAAAAGGAGTTAAGAGGGGTAGAGGTAGACCTATAGATTAGATTACCGGGTAGGAATGAGTGGAGGTGTGTGTCAAAGCAGTCTTAGGACTGGTGACTGTATGACTATGAGGACTCTTTTGACGTAACACTGGGTGGTATCCATAGTGTTGACTGCTCACGATTCCTTTGATACTAATGGCCGATTAGGCCGAAACACTTCATAAAGTAACCACTCTATTTGAAATACATAATGTCAGTAGATTCTCAAACATGTCTATTGTTTGAGGATCTAGTTGCTGTTTGAGTTCCGATTCAGATTTTTGTATGGTTAAATGAGAGTAGGTCGTGCTGCGATTTTGACAGAATTCAATTTAAAAAAATTTACTCACAACGTATAATTAAAGTATTACAATTACAATTATAATATAAAAAATATTTTTTTTTGTAACGTAACTGATTATGGTTTCCGGATTTCCTTCTTTTACCTGTACTACACCGAATTGCATGATTCTAGGTCAACAGGAAGTACCCTACAGAGATCTAAGTACCTATTTGATATTAAATTCAACTTGATACTTCTACGCGTTCCTGAGAAAAAGGGTCTTCACTAACAGACAGATAGACAGGCTGACAACGAAGTGATCTTCCTTTTTTCCTTATGAGAATCGGAACCCTAAAAAATGTGTCAAAACTACGTCACGGTTATTTTCAGATATATTCTTATTTATTTTTAAGATTGCCTACCTACTCATATATCCGAGACCAGCTTTTAGTTGAGTGGTATGAAATATTTCATACTTGTATCATTATTTTAAGTGCGAAAAAGTGTAATGTTTAGCAGCAACAAAGCATGACGGTTGTGTTAGTAAAATAAATAATTGACGTTGGTTCGTGGGGTTTCTCGCACTGTTTACGAGCCCGTATGATAAATCAAGAAGAATGAATCGTTCTTGGAGCGTCTTGCGCGGCATCGGCAACCGAGAACCCCCAAAGGCTCTGGCGTTAAAAAATGTCCAGCTCCTAGCTTTAAAAGCAATCTAGTGTATCGTAACCGTGTATCAGATAAAGTGTTTTATCGCGTAAGATAAGAATGGCAGGAATTTCTGCGATTACGAATAAATGGGACTGAGAAATGAAGTTCGTGTCCGGCGGGGATCGAGATAGCTACGAGTGCCGCGACCTCTATCGTACACATCCACTTCATTCTTCTTCGGTTCCCTTCTGTACTCGTGCATCCCGTCCCGTCGCGGTGGCTTTGCTCGTCAACTAGATCGCATCGGAAACAACGAATGGGAAACGAAGAAAATATACGGAGTAGATTCAAAAAAATTAACTGTCAGAATTCTAGACAATAAAATAGAGATGGGCCGGCACTTTTTTTAGGATCCGGCCGGGTGCCGCATAATGATGCCGAGAACGCGGCAGTGCCGTGCAGTTCTATCTACCAGGAAAAAAGAAAAACCAACATATCAATAATAATTTATTTAGTATAACAAAAACCTTCCAAATGAAAATTGGTACTTAAGATGGGATATCTAAATTATTTGTTATTTCGATATAGTTCTCGTGAACAAGAATACATCAGTACCTATAGTCGAACTGTACCGATTTATCTGGTACCTAGCAGAAGCACTATCCAATGCACCTCTACAATAAAATGTTTTTTCCTTGAAACAGGAAGCGTATCGGAAGTTACAGCGTGAAACGAGCTAGTTATTTACAAAAAATAGTAAATAACTAATTGGACTAAACAGATATGCAAAATCTAATTTGTTAAAATCTAGGAGTGAAATATAACAACTACCAAAAATAAAAAAATCAGATAAAAATTAAACATTTTTTAGCGGGACTCACGGTTCGATGGTTTTAAAAACGATTAATGTTATTTTTTAACAGTTCACTAAATTCAAATTTTGCAGATCTGATTCGTACAATTAGTTGTTTGCTATTTTTTGTGAGAATCAATATTCTTGATATGTATAAGTATTTGCTGGGACTAAATATCAAACCACTTATGCTATTGTCGCGTTTTTATTCGTGCATGAAGGTATTTCGTGCGGTTCTATCGTTCCACTTTAAATTAAACCTCCAGTTGAAGGAGTTTTACTTTAATTCTAGCTCACAGCGAAATAGAGCATTGAAAATGTGAACAGATATACATAGGGGCATATATAAATTTGCATATAAAACTGCAAAAATCATAGCTGAATTAAACCTTTAATTGCATTATTCCGAGAAGTACCTACATGTTTTGGTGATTTTTGGTTTAGTTTTTGCAAAAATGCTCGTTTATTTGACTTGCGTAATTATTCACAAACATGAACAAGAAATAAATATTGCAAATGTATTATATACTGCAATCGTATCGATATAATTGCTTTTGATATGAAATATCTTACAAAAGACGTTTTTCTAATAGAAAGCAATCGATCTCAATTCTTACTATTTTCACACAATAAAGTGCGTTGTAAATTGCATTTTAAATATTTCGTTCTTCAAATAATTGAAACTAAATTACAATTTACGCAAGTCTGAAGCATTTTGAATTGAAACTTATTAATCAATATCGTTTACAACATGAATTTTCTATAATATTGAAAAAAATACTGTTCTCTGCTGTTGTAGATGGATTACGACAAATTTGAAAATAATTTCTACAAAAATAGCTTCTTACAATAGATTCGTTTTGTTACGTTAAGATATGTACCTATATTGTATACATACACATATATTTTTTGTATAGGCCACATTGATTACGTGTTACGATTATTTAAATTATGTAAGTAGGGAAGGGAAAGAGCGAATATAAAGATAAGAGACGAAAAATTAGAAGAAGTGGCCGATTTTAGGTATAAAGGAAGTCAGATAAGTCAGGACGGAAGGAGTAGTAGGGATATAAAGCAGAGGATAGCGCAGGGTCGTGTCGCCTTTAATAAAAAGAAGTCACTTCTATGCTCGCGAACGGTTAATTTAGAAATTCGAAAACGGTTGTTAAAGGTGTATGTTTAGAGCACGGCACTGTACGGATGCGAAACATGGGTAGTGGGCGCGGCAGAAAAGGAAAGGTTGGAAGCGTTCGAAATGTGGTGTTACATGCGAATGATGAAGATACCGTGGATAGAGAAGGTTAGAAATGAAGAGGTATTGGAAAGAGTAAGAGAACAGAGGACTCTATGGAAGTCAACAAGAAAAAGGTGAGATAGGTTAGAAGGACACCTTATCAAGCATGAAGGTCTAGTCAAAGACATATTAGAGGCAGACACTAGAGTTAGGAGGAGTAGAGGTAGACATAGATTAGATTACTGTTCGTAAATAGTTAAGAATATGGGTTGTTCTAGTTTTAGGGAAATGTGAAGATTAGCTCAGAATATGAAGGAATTGAGGTGCGTGTCCAACCAGTCTTAGGACTGACCTTATGATGATGTTGTAAGGTTTCTAATACCATTTTTTCATAACTAACAATTCTTTTGATTGTTTATTACAGATAATAAACGTCTGAATTTAATATACCTAGTGTTCAATAACACATTTCATTACGAATATTACTTAGCTTCTAGTACAATTTCGCTCCACTTTAAAACATAACCATTGTCGAGAAGATTTTTTAGAGCATAGATTATGTTACTATTATAATTTTTGTTTTTACGGAATACACGAGGTGATAATAGTAACATTTTCGTACATCTATTTGTGTCCTCTACCAATATTATAAATAATAATATAACAACACATTATAATTCAATATCAATTCGAATTCTGTTAGTTGCAATTAAATTACGTAGTATCGAACTTTATCATTGTGTCTAATAATATTACTACTATCACAGTCCCTATCCTGAATTGTGCACTTCCTTTGCTACGGTTATCGCTGACGCAAAATACGGTTTAGCTGACTCGTTATATTCGAATGTCGATTGCTTCAGGTCCGGTCTGCACTCGAAATTGCACAATAACTACTACCTAGCTACTGCATACTCGTACGTACGGTAAAACGTGAACAGTAACGAGAGCGTTGCAGCTATCATGTCATCGATGTTCGATTCAAAAGATCCTATCCCACACGATACGATTATTATTACAACGACTTTTGACTCCGAAGCTGATACGTATATACCTATATCGAATTTACTTACTCTGCTTACTTACGTTCTTAGTAAAAACAAAGCAAAATTGCTGACTTTGTAATAGACAAACAATCTTAATAAAAATAACTACAGATCCCTAATGCTTGAAACTATCTCTGAACTTCCTACGCTCTTTCGTTGTCGGCTTTTTCTCTTTTCATACCCTATCTATCTGAAAATATCACTTACTTCTCTGAAAACTGTCATTAAACTAACCGAACTTTCAGAGCCTCTTCAACAAATCTTTCAGTTTCATTGTATGAAAGATGGCTGAAGGTACACGGAAAGAAAAATCTTAGAAAAATTACCATACTCGTCACTATAAAGTGAGTGCAAAAAACATGCATTGACAAAATTCAGCATTAATCGAATAATTTTTGTAAGAGAACTTTATAAACTTNCGCAACCCATAAAGTAAACAATTACATGCGGCAATTTTTCCAATATTTTTATATTTTTGAAACCGCGCCTATTTTATTCGAAAATCTCGAGTATTGATTTTTGATTCGCTATTGTAGAAATGGAAAGCTGGAAAAAAGCAGAACAATAATTCCGGCCTATCGTGTCCGCGGGCTTAAAATAAATTATCGTTATTGATGACAGTCGTTGAAAGGTGCTAAACGAATAAATAACGATTACTTCCTAGAACTACATTAAATTCTCGTTTGGAAGATTTTGTTAGATGTTTCGTCAATATATTTAAAAGTTCTTTATCGCAAACAAAACAAACATAAAACTGTCATGATGTATCGCATAGTAATAGGTGTTAAGATAATATATAAGCATAATTATAAACACGGTACTTAATTACTACTTACAATACAACGCGTTATCTAAAATTCCAATATTGCCCGAATATGGGAAACGAATAGCAATTTTTCAAGTAATATGATATCGCCACATACAATGGATACATCGATTATTTATAAAGGATGTGTGTTTACGTTGAAAAACGCCCACGAAAACCATTCCTTAGATTAACGAATGTGGGATGGTGAATGGATCTTTTTCTACTGTGAGTGACGATTACTAGGGTCAGTATCATGAAATTGGGAACGCGAATAAAGCATTTAGCTTAAACGAAAAATGGAAATTCATATTGTTCATTGTGAGAAACATAATGTAATCAGAGTACGATTAAGGTGTGCTGTGATGCACGTGGGTACCACTTTTTCAGTGTGAATAATGAACAAAAAACTTACGAAATTACTACGAAATCTATGCATGGAACATTAAATGGGTGTTAATTTTTGATAAAGAATGTCGTTTGTAGTTACTTTCTCTCTATTTCAGTAAAATGAGATACTTTAAGAAACTTGTTAATATTTAATATTTTATCCACTACAAATTACTTCAAATTATTGATGAAAAATTGTTGCTGCTGTCACAGCCTTGCCGGGAATCGAACCTGGGTCTTTTGACATTACGAATCAACGGTCTGACCACTAAGCCCGGGTTCGTTTCCCGGCGAGGGTTTTACAACAGCAAACAATTTTTTTTCATTAATTTGAGGTAATTTGTTGTAGATAGAATTTACATTTTTTTTTTTACATTAATATTTCAATTATTTTGAAGTGAAGTAAGTAGTTATTTTTGTAATTGTTAAAGTTAAAATGTTAGGATTTATTAATTCTCGAGTTAGTTCGCTGCTGAAGGATCAGAAGTGACCTCATGCAGCTTTTCAAGGAACACTTCAAAGTTCATACGGTACTCTTAAGTTTTGCTGACCTAATGAAAGATATTGCCCTCAAAAATCAAGAGCTTTTCATCTCTGTGTCAGCTCCTTAAGGAAATCGAAAATGTACGAAGAAAGAATTTGATTATGATTCGTACACATCTACCACGAATGTTTGCAGTGATCGAAGCTTTTTACCAGGCTACAAAATCAATGAGACAAAATGGTAGAGAACGTACACGATTGGAGTGAATGTGGGTGAGGTTAATGGTGATATTGCTTTTGTTTTAACTACATTTCGTGCTAGCTTTAAATTGCATTTATAATGCATTATGTGCTGAAGATACAATCGACCATTAAATGCATATGATAGCAATGAATGTCATTTATTATTTGCTTTATGTGGCTGCGTGAGAAAAGACATCAATGCGTATATTCATGGCAAAATTTAATAGAAAAAAACATTTAAATAAGTACCACCTAAAAGAAAATGAATTGCGCTAATGTGAAACTTAACTGACTAAACACTCAAACAAAAAGCAGTCGCTGTTTACAGTTTCCGGAGCACAAGGTATATATTATTATCTATCGATAATTCGATTTTACAAGGTTCTTTTAACCAGTGAATCTTTTATTTCGGAAAGGAAAAAGTTAGAAGCGTTTGAAATGTGGTGTTACAGGCGAATGATGAGGATACCGAGGATAGAGAAGGTTAGAAATGAAGAGATATTAAAAAGAATAGGAGAACAGAGGACTCTATGGAAGTGAATAAGAAAAAGGCGAGATAGGTTGGTGAGACCTAGTCTATCTAGTCAGAGACATATTAGAGGCAAAAACGGGAGTTAGGAGGGGTAGAGGTAGATCTAGATTAGATTACTGTTCGCAAATAGTTAAGGATATGGGTTGTTCTAGTATTAGGGAAATGCGAAGATTAGCTCACGATAGGAAAGAGTGGAGGAGCGTGTCCAACCAGTCTTAAGACTGACGACCTTATGATGATGATGATTTTGTTTAAAAAAGAGAGAACTGAAAATGGCAATCCCACATCCTGATGTTTTTAAGTTCGTACTTGAGAGCGTTTTCCACGTAAAATACATAAAAAATGCAACGTTCTGTAGACTAAGATGCCAACGTTGAAGATCGACATAGTATCAATCAGTCAGATTGATTGGGGAAACAGAATGGGAATGAGAGAAACGCGCAGATAGCTGTAAGACCAATCACGACGACATCAACAATCAAAGAGACTTGCTCCTTCGAGCGGTGAAATTACAACTTATAGCACAATTAGAACATTAACTTGCTTGATTTCTACTGCTACTGACGAGATGGTACGATAACGAAACAATCTGTTCCAATTTATTTGCCATTTCAATTGATATAGGTAGTAGAAACTGCCACAACTGTTAGTCGTTACACACATTAATTGATATTTTCGAGATGTAATTTACGAAAATGTACAAAGAATTATCACAGAGAATCCATACGTGCTACTCTTGGAAAATAGTTATCCTAACAATTAACTATTACCAAAAAGCCTTCAATCAGCTTTTTTTATGAAGCATTAATTCCAAAGGTTTAAAAGACCAAGTTGTTCTAGAGGGTGTTGAACGATACAGCTATGGAAGATCATGTGGAAAGAGTGGCTAAAATAGAGTCACAGACAACAACCCCTTGTTGAAAATTTATGAAATTCTTAATTCTCCCCAAATACGATTAGCTTTTGATGAGGTACATAGATTAAATTAATTCGATTATTATCTAATCCATTTTAAATATTAATGTGAAAATTCATTTTCAATTTTTTACCCACTATAAACTATCTCAGGTAAATGAGGGAAAATTTGAATATCTAACAACTGAAACATTTTTCCCTCCTTAACTTGAGGTAGTTTATAGTGGGTAAAAAATTGAAAATGAATTTTCACATTAATATTTGATATTAACCACTATTAATTGTCAAAATGCTTCATATTTGTAATAAGTTGTTAATTGCGGCAATAATTGGCTTCGAAATTGTTTTAGGAGATGAAAAATAAACAAGCAATTTTAAATTTCAAACAAGTTAATGTTATTTAGTACAATAAACATCACACATCATTTATTAATCGAAACTTCGAAAGCTTCAGAGGGTTTTTATAAATTCTATTGAGATACTTGCGTTATTTGATATTTCTCTTATAAGCACTTAGTGACCTGACAAAGAAACTATTGAAGCTTGAAAATATTTTTAGTTTAAACCTTTAGATGCATTTTATAGCCTACAAAAAGTACATTGTGAATCGTTGGACTGTCTGCGCTAACTCCACGTTAGGACGAAACTAACGTAAGCAAGCTAGAGCTTTTGCGAGTAGTAAAAGGGAGGAGGAGTTGTAATGCCCAGTCTCGGAAAGGTTTATGGGGATGTGGCGAAACTTCCGAATGTTTTATGGAACACGCGAACGTAGATTGTCCCGTTTTAGCGACTTGAAACGTAGTAAAACTTCCTACATTTAATGCAGCTCGACTGTATTCCGGCGGATGTATTTACCCAACAAAGTACATATTTATGTATATGAGTTGAGATTTTTAAGGAAATGTTTTGTTTTCCAAGTGAACCTGCTCAAGTGGAATGAAATTTCCGCAAAAATTTAAAATGATAAAACTATTAAGTCACATAAAATGGGCAATAAAAATGACTGATGTTCAACAAAAGTGCACTTCATGTACCTACTTCGAAAATAATAGAATACAATGTGCTTTTTCTTATAAATAACACATTTTTGTGTTACTTTAACTATCAGATAAAATGACAAAAAAGAGTCTCTTTCCACTTAAGAAACAAATTACCAGTTTATTTATATCAATCAATGTTCCTTAATTTCTACTATCAATTTAAGGCAATTTGTCAATTAAAATAATTTCTTGTCATATCTACTTTTTAGTGTAGAATGAATTGTGTACGTTTGCTCACACCATCTTCTTGGTTTCTATTATGCAATTTTGTTTTGTTCAAATTTCGAAATTATTATATTTCCAGTTTCTAATTTCGCTTGCAACAAATTAAATAAACTTTTTTCAAGCTGAATTCGATAAAAAATGGATACATTATTTATTCCTGATCCCTTTTTAATTCTTTTTTAATAGGTATATATCATGTTCATTGTATCGGGAACTTGAAAATCAATAATAAGTAAAAGTACATTAACAGAGCAGGTGCAATTTTACAGGAAAGCAACAGAACAAAAATATATAATTCTCACACTTTCAACAGTAGCGGTGCGTCTCAAGAATAAATGATAAATAATTGAAAACTCAAGTAAAAACACCGCAAATACAACAACCAGGGTGCACATACAAAAAAGTGCATGCAGGTGCAGTAGACTGCTCCAATTTCTTCCCTTTTCCAGAGCGGTAGACCTATAAATTTGCAGCTGATGTTACTGTGCCATGGTAACCCTCACGCACTAGCAGAGGCATGACGGCCACGCGCCTACCTCTTAACTCGAACACTTATTACTTATATTAAGGATGTTACAAGGCCTATTTAAACCTTTAGAAAGCTGTTTAAGCAGACACAATAATTTTAAAGGAATAAATTTCGAAACTATTCAGAAAATAAGTCAAGAGACTTCACCTGAATAGCCACCACTAACTTTCACGTCTGCATGGATACAGACAAAGTTGAACAACGCACATAATTTCTATAGATCGAAATGACAACCACAATCGGTCATGGACGCCAGAAGAACGAATTTATTGACTGCTAGGTCACGATTTAATTTACTTTTGATTGTTTGTCAGTTGAGGGTGACGAAAATAGGTGTCTTCGAAACGTTTTTTCAAATGTTAAGGACTCAAACGAAAGGGAAAGGTACGGTGGAAATGTCCGGCTGACGACGTTTAGGCGGGAACTGCAATAATATAACATATAACAGTCACAGGTAAATTGTGTTTACAATGTCTATTGTTCGAATAAAACTGGCTTTCATCATAATAGGTACTTATTTGAAATGGACCGCTAGGTCACCAGATTGCACTTTAGTTTGTCATCTTAAACTCAAATAATATACTGAGCGCTCACAAATAAAGCGAATTAAAAATTAATTTGTTTGTTCCTATATAAATGCGTAACAAATCGAGTATGAAATTTCAATTTTGTTCGAACTAGTCAAATTCATATGCACCTCTCACGGATTATTAACACAACAAATTAGCGTAGGTTAGATGTAGCAAAATAAAAATTCGTTCTGGTTTTTGGCTTTTAAATTACTCCGCGTTCTCTGCATGATAAACCTTCATATTGGCTGCCCTTCGTAAAACGTGCGGTCTTGGAGACGTATTATTTTTGGAACGAACTAGGTGATTATTTTTCCAATCGGTGATTATAGCAAAATCGTCGAGGTAGACCGACAAATTGCACCTTCGATTACTCCGGCCACCTTTCGTCGTTCTGTCTCATTCTTGCGTTCCGTAGAAAATGGGAATTCGGAAAAATAAAACGACACGAACGACCACAACGACCTCGACGACGATCGTCCGAAGAAAACATTAGCTCAAGAACAGAAAAATCATTAACGAAGCCAGCAGAGGTGAAAATTACGACCATCTTCAACGGTTCATGATCGCGTTCGCTTGCTCTACGGTTCTCGTAGTCAGAAAGAATAAGTATACAACAACAACAACAACAACGAGCTATCTATATAGAGAGTTCTGCGCTCGTCTTTTTTTTTTATTTGGAAATTATTCACGGTCGCGGGACCACGTTTTCTTGTCAACCTGTGAGCACAATCGGATCGGGTTTTTGTGACTTTAGGCTTGACCGTTAAGGTCGACTGCTGCCGGGCGATGATGCTGCCTACCACAGCCCGATTACTTACTACTTACTTCTTTCTCTCTTTTACTGATACGATACTTTATACTACAAGATGTAACGTACCTACTTTTGTAGTACTGATGGGACATTCTTTTATCTCAACACTACCGTAGTCGATTGCGTCGACTCCCTATTAATTAAAAATACAGTACGAGAATCATCTGTTCGGTCACACTAAATACGAAAACAGCCAGATGATGCAATATTCGAAGAATCTATTGGGTTGTTCGGAAAGTCATTTCGTTTTTCCCCGACAGAGGATTTAATTGTATTCTTTTGCACCCAACTTCACATTTAAGCCGTATAATTTTTATATGCTTTGAGAGCTCATATAGCAAGGCTTGTGTGTGAAAAATTCCAATTAATTCTACGCAGTAGTTTTTGGTTGGTGCCCTTTTAAATATGGAGAGCGATAAGCAGCATTTTCGACATATCTTACTGTTTTACTACAGAAAGGGTAAAAATGCTGTTCAAGCCAGAAAGAAATTGACTGATGTGTATGGAGAAGGTGTGTTGACAGTACGCCAGTGCCAGAACTGGTTCGCTAAATTTCGATCCGGCAATTTTGATGTCGAAGATGCACCACGTTCGGGAAGGCCGGTTGAAGCTGATAAAGACGCGATAAAGGCATTAGTTGATGTGAACCGGCGAATAACAACACGTGAGATCGGATTGAGGTTAAATTTATCAAATTCAACAGTTTATGACCACTTGAAAGGCCTGGGATTATCCTCGAAGCTCGATGTATGGGTTCCCCATGTTCTCACAGAGAGAAATCTGTGTCGCCGCATTGACGTCTGCGATTCGCTTCTCAAACGTCACGAAAATGATCCGTTTTTGAAGCGCATCATCACTGGGGACGAAAAATGGGTTGTATACAACAACGTCAAACGCAAGAGGTCATGGAGCAAAAAAGATGAACCGGCTCAAACCATTTCCAAAGCCGATATTCACCAAAAAAAGGTGATGCTGTCTGTTTGGTGGGATTTTAAAGGAATCGTTTTTTTTGAGCTTTTACCGGATAACACAACGATTAATTCGGAAGTCTACTGTCATCAGCTGGACAAACTGAATGATGCACTTCAACAGAAAAGGTCAGAACTAATCAACAGGAAAGGTGTAGTGTTTCACCAAGACAACGCGAGACCTCACACAAGTTTGGTCACTCGCCAAAAGCTTTTACAGCTTGAATGGGATACAATGCTACACCCACCATATTCTCCAGACCTGGCACCATCGGATTATTATTTGTTCCGGTCACTCCAAAATTTTTTAGACGGTAAAACCTTCACCTCAAATGAGGAGGTCAAAAACCTCCTCGATCAGTTTTTTGCCAGCAAAGACCAAAAATTTTATGAGCGTGGAATTATGCTACTACCAGAAAGATGGCAAAAGGTGTTGGACCAGAACGGTCAATATATAATTTAATAAAGTATTTGTTTATTATATGAAAACTGTCTTTCATTTTTACAAAAAAAACGAAATGACATTCCGAAAACCCCATACTTTGATTTTGGTGTAGGTACCTACATTACCATTGCATGAAACTAGTTATTTATTAGCTTCTCCTACAAAACACCATCATTACGTAAATATGTACCTACATACACTATCAAATAAGACCACCCTTGTATATTATCAAGCTTCGAAATTACATCACGTAGATGTATTACTACCTCTTATAAATAATTAACAACATGGAAGAATATTAAGACATCACATCATAAACTTAAATTTTAACAAAGTAACCCTGTTCTATGAAATGAACGTGTAACTTATGTAAATTATTCCTGAAGGAATCAACCTGCAACGGTACCTACCGTTCCTTTGAAATTATGCGTTTCAATATGCATATTTTAAATTTTTTATAACGGTTCGTGTTCGTATCAGCAGTCATTCGATTCGATCGAGCAAAACTTACATACTTATACTTATTAGTTGCTAAAAGTTAAATTTAACGATGGAAGTTTGAAAGAAGTAAACATCTTGAGGATAAAGCTTTTTAATTAGAACGGTTGATCAGTTGCAAGAATATTCATCCGTCATTATATAAGCATCATTAATTCTGGAATACTTACCATGAAACAATCCGGTCCCTGGAGGCACATGGATTCGCCGTTCGGGCCGTCGTTCGAGAACTGCAAAAAGGAAAGAACAAAATCAAACATTAATCTCTAGTACGCTCTAGGACGGATTAAAAACTTCATTAAAGTTTGCATTTCAATAACGCGCCGGTCTTCATTTTCCTGGAAACATAACGGCACTGCGGCCAGCTCCGAATACCAAAAGGGGAAACAAGAACGGAGACAGCCACCCCGTGTTAGCGCCAGCCGTAGCATGTATGCTCCAGGCGCTCAAGGCGACTGCATCGTCTCCTCTTGGAGATTCTAATTTTACAAATTTAAATATTATTCGGTATAGAAGCATGTATTATGTGTATACACTAGCTGACTAGAAATAGAAGGGCTCAGCAATTACACTTTAATTTCGGCGACATTTTCATGATGTACATATGCTACCAACAATGCAATACAATATATATATACGTATATGCAACCTGGTGTACTTCTATTCAAATGGAGTATGTTAAAATCACTTTTTAATTGAAGATTTCGGTTAGGCAATTAAATGAGAAACATATCTTCAAGGAATGTTTTACCAAAATGCAGTGCTTTATGAATTACGCATTGAAACAATTTCTTAGGATAAGGACATGCTGGAAAAGAAGGTTAGAAACGAAGAGGTATTAGAAAGAATAGAAGACCAGAGGACTCTATGGAAGTCAATACAAAATAAGTGAGATAGATTGGTAGGACACTTCTCAGGCATGAAGGTCTAGCTAGAGACGTATTAGAGGTAGAAGAAGGATATGGGTTGTTCTAGTTTTAGGGAAATGAGAAGATTAGCTCAGATTAGGAAGGAGTGGAGGTGCGTGTCCAACCAATCTGACGACCTTATGATGAAGAAGGACATGCTGGAAGATAGTAATTTGTTACGAGAAGGAACAACAATAAATCGACGAAAATACAATTAGCCAGTCAAAATCATGTTCAAAAAGTTGTCCCAATACCATTTCAATTTTTAGTTTAGCTGTTTTCCTTTCGCAAGACTAATAAATATCAAAAAAAGTCACAATTGACTATGCATTTATTTTTGATTTTTAAAAAATTGAAACAACATCCCCTACATTTTCACTTACAAACTAAGTAGAAGATATAAACGTGTAGATGGATTTAAATATCGTTATTTCAAATGTTTAGCGTAGCTAATATTGTGAGCGTGGTGCTGTAGGTAATAGAGCGCGAGCTGATGCTTTTCTACAGACTCGTGTATTTTCTGAGAATATTTCTGACGATGAGATATGAAAATACATATATTGTAATTTGCTTTTCCCTGGAACTTTTCGTCTATTACGACTACCGAAACGGGTACGGGAATGGGTATATGGCGGCGCACGCCAGGTTTAATAAAACCCGACGTTATAGCTTCGGGTACTAAGCGAAAGACAGAGTCACATTTTATCGTTACGTTCGTTCGTTCGTTCGTTCGTTCGTTCGTTGTTGAAGCAAAAAGAAGGCAAACGAGATTTCCTCCGCTAGATGCCTCCAAGCACTTGTGTGCAACTCGTTCGTAGAGATATATGTGTGCATCTACATATATATGCACATGCATGTATGAATTCCGCTAATGAGAAATGATATAGCGGAATGAGTTCCGTCAAGACGAATGCAATTCTGCCTGAAAATTCGTATCTTTGGAAACGACGTTTTCGGAATTAAAAAAGTTCCGCAACATACGTACGATTTCTCTTTTCACAGGATGCAGATTCCGATTTCTAATTATCATTCCCAGGATTTTTCTTTAATAAATCTGAAATGAATATTGAAAAACCTCGAACACACAAAACGACCACGTTTTTCCGCATTCTGTAGACAATATTTTGATGTTGCTGCGGATGCATCGGCATACGAAAGTTTTTGTACATTTCAGTAATTAATTAATTAAAATAATCCCCAAAACCAACAACCTGCTTTAAAAAGGACATTCTCATCTAGCATTATTTATGTATACCCATGACGCTGGTTTTTATATATAGACACAAAATAATTCAAAGATTCATTGAGGCACCAACTTTTTTTAATTGAAATGTTCAATACCAATTAAAGAGCACCAGTTGTGCTGTTATTCCACGAAAACAAATACGAGCCTACTTTTTCAATGACTCGAACATACTGACACGTACGTATTTGGTATAAACTGATATACCTACCTACAGTGTAAAATGAAAACTATTTAATTAAAATAAAAAGTTTCAGATTCCCGTTTCAACATTTTGCGCATACTTCAGCAATTAAAACATTGGCTGAATTATTACAACTACGTATTATATTAACTGGTGTCTATCTTTCTTTCTCTCATATCCTCACGCATGTCTGTTACTGTCTCTCTCTTTTTATGTTCCGAAGAAGTTACTGTTTACGTTTAATTAAAAAAAAGGTCAGAAGAATTGAAAATCAGGGTACGAAGAGATTTAGGATGATTTAATAAAAATTAAGATAAATTGTTCCTTTCCCACATAAAGCCGTGGAACATTCTTCTTTTGTTGAAACATTTCTAATGTAAGCTAAACTTCATTCAATGGCTATTTATTTTCACTGGAACTGTAATCGCTATTGTTTATTAATTCATTCATTAATTTATAGTTAAGACACAAATGAAATTTATTGAAAGTAAAATTCCAGCTTCCCCAATTTAAAATCTTTTAAAAAATTCATTATCATTCTTAAATACTGCATAACAAATTTTAGTATAAAAATATTCCTGCAATCTGAAATTTTTTAAACATTTAGCATATATGCCGTTTATGCTTCTATCAACGATAAACTGACGCCATCACATTCCCAATAATACAAATGACATGAGGAAGGAGCTGCTGAAGCATCCAAAACACGGCTGGACAATGAGCCACGGTATCTAAACAATGAACTCGGCAACACTCGGTCGCCAACAATTAAAAGCGTAAACATGAACAATGAGAGCCGAACATCAATTTATTTCTATACCAGGCAATTGTTCGCGACAGTGACATTGGTTCGTGTCGAGAGCGTATCATAGATGGCTATGATCGTTGGCGGCTCGATGCTCTTAATGCAATAAACGTATGTATAATGCGAACACGTTACCTAATAAAGCTAGCCCGAGTCCCCGGTTATCATGTCGTCTCTCTTCAACTGGGGAACACACAGATCTAATCTCCCTGTTTGTTTAAGAGCACACTAGTTCAGAAAAAATAGCACGAAGATATCAGTAGACAGGTCGTAGAGTCCGATTAAGCATCAAGAAGAGTCACTCGTTTTGAACTTTTGAAGTAGTTCGACCAAATTTTCATTTACAGTGAAATGACTATAACTTTTATATCTACTAATCTATAGTCAAAACCATTTTATTGACAACAATGAGAAAAAGGCCTCTCATGGAATTAACTTTTTAATTGTACTACCCAAAAAACTGTGGTTGGACACGCATCTATTTGTGAACAGTAAGTGGTAGTTGCCTAGATCTACCTCTTACCCCTCAACTCCTGTATAGTATAATTGTTTTCCTTTAAATGCCTCATAATGGTTCAGTACATCAACAACACTTCTGAAAAAGATTATATAGGCTTTCATAGCCAACATTTATTGAAATGGGTTCTATATTCTGATGGGTGGTGGCCATGATACAGGAACCAGGATACAGCTATATATCCGGAGTTTCGCTGGCCTAATTGGCCAAAACCCTCATGAAGACTCAGTCGTGGGATTCCCCAAAGATGCCCAACAAAGAAGCTGATGAAACAATGAATAAGCAATTCCATCTACGGACTCGGATGAGTGTCAATCCTGGGCCAAGATAACGGTCATCAATTCCGAATATCCAATCCTCTTTAAATTGCATTTGTGTTTGAAGATTGTTCAAGAGAATTTAAAAATTGTATGAGGTTTAAATGAGGGAGTGAATTGGTGTGTGACCGGCTGGCTTGCGGGTCCCGGATCGACCCATACAGTCCACGGAGAAGAACCATTCGGAAAGATTACGCTAGCGAACTTGTTTAATTATAAAGTGCATTGAAATCGTGACTCCGCAGGTCAGAACCGAACAAGACTAAGTAACTTGACAGTCCGTTGTTGGTTGTTGTTGTTGTTGCTGTTGCTCCGTTGGTCCGTTCATTTCAGACGCTCCACGCTTCATAATTACTTTTAATGGCCGTTTAATTAGAAACTTCCGAGCTAGCAGAGTCTCGCTGAAGATGCGAAGTCGTTTCGCGAAAAAATATGACGCATACGAGGATGCCAGGCAATGGTTAAAATGCCACAGTCTTTGGTGAACATCAACTGGGCCTGAAGGTCGAATTCGTATCCGATTGACAGTACAAACTCACGAATAAATAATTAATAATTAATTTTCCGACTCCCTTTGTGGCGGAGTCCACATCCAGCCTCGGAGATGGAAGAGGACCTTTGAAGAAGCTCATCACTCTTACTATCGAAACATTACTAAACAACTCCAACGACGACGGCCTTTAGACTTTTATCAATTTGTCCCTTTCGATTGACCATCCACTGTATTTTACCAAAATGGTCATTCCTCCAGAGAAACCCATCGAAATTCTATGTGCTTCCCTATAGCAGTATAGTAGTGGTAAAAACAATATTGTTGCTTGTTGAAATAAACACTCGTCCAAAAGGTACATGGATATCTGCAATGTTATGCGAGCGTAAGAATTTAATTGCTGTAACAAATTTGTCACGTTGCTGAAAGAACTGAACTATAAACATGCTGAAACAATTTCTTCTATTATAGTTCACTTCCGCGACTCTTAACTTCGAACCATTTCAAACAACTACGATAGCAATGTTAACGTAGTTTCTGTAACTACAACTATTAGTTATATTTAATGCATGTTGCAAGATGTAGACGTCGTTATGTTGGTGCAGAAACGAATGCAGATTTAAGCTCTTTTGTAAATTAATTAATATAACAAAGTTACAAAAGTTTTTTATGGTCCACAGTTTCTTGAAGTATCGTAGTTATGGAAAAATAATGTCAACTATTTTATTTGCATGAAGAAGCCATTGTGCAGAGAAGTAATTGCTGTGAACAATAGAAACCGTTTTTAAGGTTCCCTCAATCGACATGAAAAAACAGAACCCTTATGTGATCATATTTTGTTGTCCGTCGGTCTGTCCGTAAAAATCTCGTAAAAAAATTCATGTTTCTAACTCAATAAAACATTCCAAGGTACGAATAACAAACAGCACAAGTATTAAAAGAAAAAAATTCGAACATTTCGATAATTTCTAATTCTAATTAAAATTATTATTTGTCAAATGTAATTCGGAGGTTGTTTTCATCCTTCACGGCGCAAGTCTTACTCACGCTTGTCCATCTTTTCATTGAGTTTCAACAAGTGTTCCACTGAAGCATCCAATATAATTAATTAACTTATTTATTGTCTCATTAAGGCAGGGTACCAACAATGACTGACAAAGATTTGGAATATCTGCATATCGAATATTATTATATTAATTCGCATCAGACAGTCGTATTATTTCCAAAATGCCACGCTCACAATGAACTAATGAAATACATTGAAACTTTCCAATATTTCTTTGGATTGTACATATTTTGAGTAACCTTTATTTCATATTTGGGAATAGAATTTTCACAATTTTAATAACGGTTATCATGAAATAAATAGCTGCATACCTATAAACAGTACCTATCTAATTGTAGATGAAATGATATACCCCCTAAGGTCCGATTTATCGTATTGGCATGAAACGGCTATAAAGTTGTTTGAAATGAACAAAATCTACATCCATTTTTCCAAATGACTATAAAAGCTTCGATTTAATGTGCAGCCTAAGTCCTCATAAAGTATCGAAAAGTCCCTATTTTAGTCAAGCTTCGTACAACCATCTCCACTTAAACCAAATTTATTTCTCTTGCTGTTCACTTGGTTGATAATAATTTAAGACGGAGCCATCAGAGATACCTACATATATATATATATATATATATTTATACATTTAAATTTTATATCGCCAGTTAACGGAGAGAACGTTTTAGGACCTACTAACCAACGCTGACACGGTATACGTAAATCGAATCGTTTTTAACGTCACTAGGTATTTATAGTTTCTACTGAACATCGGGTCGCGACTTCTTTAGAGTCAGCCAGTCCATTTGCCTATTTAGTTAAAAACACGCACGGCGGACAGACTTAAAAAGTCCGATCACATCAATTTTATGTTCTTTTTATCAAGTCAGCCACGATAAGAAACGTTGCCACCTCACTTAAGAAATAAAACGAAAACCCAATAAATTTTCAACCGTCACGCCATCCTCATCGTACGTTATCGAACAAACGAGTATAATTTCCTAATTTACCTCTTATAGACATAATATACATGACCTATATATGTACCCCGTACAGAAGACTTTCAAATATTACCTAAATCATCAAATAATAAGAAAAATCTACTACTGGAATCCTCAAGTCCAATAGACCTATCATACACAACGTTATCATCTATAAACTTTCTCCCAAGGTAACCTGCAAGACATACAAAACTATTAGGTACCGATGTAACTGTGTAAAACTACGTTATCTACATTATAAAAAATTAAATACTAAAACCGAAAGCTCATTAATATAAAAACGATTTATCTGTAACGCATTTTGACATCCTCAGTTACCCATTCTTGTTATTGTTAATGAATGTATCTTCAGATAGGCACCTAGAAAAACCATTACTAAAGAATTTAAAAGCGTTTTTAATATACTTCTATTTCTGTGATATTTTCTTCAATTAATGCAAAAATTTTTAATACAAAAGCAAATGTAGATGGTCAGATCCGTGTGTATGTGAAACAAGGAACTAGCATCGTCGCCAGCATTAAACCGATTCCAATCTAAATAGGATGTATAACGTTGGTGCCCTAATCGTAATTACTTCGAAATTCGCCAGGGATCTTGGTCCTAATCTGGCTTACATCAGCTTACAGGACCGGGACTGTTTAACTTGCCGCTACATATAACACTATATCGTGCCTTGATCCTCCGTCGTTCCATTCGAACAGCGGATATTTGAGGAATCCCAAAGGATCAAAAAGTGCGACTGCTCTAACTGAATTGTTTTAAGAATGATTTTCTTGTCACAAAGATGTATAACAGAAGAAAGAAAAACCACGCAAAAAAAAAACAAACGTCTAACACACATGGAGTATAGGTACCTCCTACACATGGATAACAAAGAATATAATTTCCAAAAACTAATATAAGTAGAAAAAATTAGAGAGGACAATTTTTAAGATTATCGGTTAATTCAATTTAGTGCAATCACTTTAATAATATGTTTCCCATTTCATCCCTAATTCAAGATATATATTATTATAAGAATCAAAGGCATAATGGGAGAAAAAAAAACATTCTATTTATACCTACAGCAACCAACAAAAAGTTGGATCTTGGATTTGATTCTTTATGTTATTATTCCATAAATATTGGATTTCATTGGTGCCCTATGTTATTTGTACCAAACTTTCTGAAAGATTAATAAATATACCATCAATTCTTTTCATAAGAACCTTGGTGGCTGTAAAGACTTCAACAAATCCAATCCAAATGGATGATTGAGGCTAACATGAAACTCATTGAAATTTCATATTAAAATAACCGTGTATTTCAATTTATCTCTTATCAACATTGATGAAACTTTAAGAGCATTTGAAGATTAAACTCATAGTAGATGTATGAATCGCGATAAACTTGTACTAAATCTCATGTGTATGGTGTGTCTGTCGTTCGATGAGACGGAAAATAAAGGAAGGTGGGTACGTAACAAAATTCTATTCAGTTCACATACAGACCAGACAAAGTCAAGGTGATCTAGCTTTCATCTTGACAGCGTAATCATCTCAATTCGAGCAACTACTCCATAGCAAACCAATGTTCGCCATACGTGCATGAAGGTACACGCCGTGTATGTACGTGTGATGTGTGTTCCAAGTAAAGTAACACGTCACGTACGTGTGTCTTTTAATGTACTTACATAAATACATACATATATATACATGTACGTACTGTGCATCTGTTTGGCTGTAATGTTACATCTGCTTTGGAAGGAACGAAAGAGTCCGAAACGAGTAAGTGCCAAGTAATTTTTTGGAGACGGAGGAGCCTCGATAGGCGGAGATTATGATAATACCCGCCAATGGGAACGCGATCACATACGCCTTAACTTAAGTCGCTAATGTCGGTCTTCCGTATCAAATGTTATGCGCGAAACACATGTTGTTGTCTTATTTCCCTGTTGCATGAGGACGACATAAAAGTGGACCAGTAATGGAAGGAAAGGGAAGGCATCTTACCCATTGTATTATAGTTTTATCGTTAAGGCTTTACCTATGTCGTGTCTTCCTTTTTTGTGGCTCTAAAAAAATCAACAACAACGACGATGACGTTACGCGACGGAGACAAAGGGGGAATGGGAAGTAGGAGCAAGAGAAGGAGAAAAAGAAGAGTAAGAAGAAAGACCCATTATTTAAACTTACATTAACTGCTCCAGTGCGTACCGGAAACGACGACGATAAATAATACCGAAAGGAAAAATGGGCCAATCTTTTGAACGGCAGAAGTTTTTAGTCCTCTTCTTTTTAAAGTTAGGCCGCTGTTATCGACTCGAACATCTAATGTTTTTGTATTAATTGATGATAAAATATATTTTAAAGTGCATTTAACTCCAACCCTCTACAAATTCATAATATCTCAAACCAATGAACTTTTGCGCTCTGATTACATTAGGTTAAGGTGCTTTATACTAATTCTAAGGGTTATGTACTTCCTTTTTGTAGACGATCACTTGACATGATAAGTTTTGAAAAAGTCAAATACTACTCACAGTTTTTGAAACTTCCTCCACACCTAAAAATGATTGGGCATTTTGAAGATATTGCATTATGATGACAAAAAAGGCTCAAGTATAAAAAACGTTTGTTCTTCGGTCCATATTTCATTTTCTCAGCCCGTTTTAATCTCAAATTTTTCTTGAAACGTAAATCTGTCATCTTTGAAATGGGTTATAAAATTAGATGTTGAAGCATTGCCACAACACATGTTTTTTTGAAGTTTGAAATCCACTCCCGCGCCGTCATTTTTTATTACAATTTAAGTCTTACTTTCATCGCTCTGGAACGTATGCCCGCACTAATCCCGTTGGATTTTCTGCTTATAATTTCACTTTCGGTACCGTCAGGCAACTTAAAAAGCTTTCTGAAATCGTGTTGATAAATAGCCTAGTGTCAAAATAGTAGGTAGGTATAGGAACCACAAATTATTGTTAGTAAAAGTTATACTCATATGTTGAACTAGTGACCCAACCCAATTTCATACGGAAACAGTGACGTTATTTAATTAATATTTTTACTTCCAAAGCTCTTAAAATAAACAAAAGAACAGATGAATATTTTCCTCTACAAGATTAGGACACTAGTACATTAGTGATCGAATTAAGGATCGAGAAATCTATACTATTTACGTAGAATTGTGATACTTATAAGAATATTCGTATAAATGCCTACAGCTATTTTTTAAAGTAAATAATCAAGTAATATACTAAACATTTCAATGACGCTTTGTTTAAAAGATTTTGAAAATTCAATTCGTTCATAACAGTTTTCAGGTAAGCTGGAGATACTTTCAGATAAATACATTTGAAAAAATATATTCCACACATTCACTGAATTATGAATTTTCTATTGTGATAAAAAAGACATGTGTAATTTCTATTTTCGATTCACGTTTTGCCTTACCTCTGAATTGTCCGTTAAGTATAATATCAACAAAAAACAAACCACCCTTATATTTCAACCCCCTTTTTGTCATACAGCTTAAAAAGTTATTAGAATGTACCTACTGGTACCAGAATCGTTACCAATTATGTATCATTATCGTTTCCCCCTAATAACGGTGACATTTTAGTTCCACGCCCAAACAATTAGTTTAATACAAACTTCCAAGCAGCTTAAGGGCACATATCCAGTAGTACATTCCTTGCAGAGCCTATTTAGTGACCCCCAAATGCAAATATCTGAAGAACACAACCGTATATGACCAACTTTCACTTATTTACTAGAAATAACTAATGTAACCCATTACAACAAGTAGGTATTACATGTTATTTTCTCATGTTGGTGAGAAATGAAATAAAAGATCAAGCAGGAGGTCATCAATTTAAAGCAGTTAGCAGTAGCCATAATTGTGTAAGTTAATAGATTCTATTTGTTCTGACAGCATGGAATGTAACCTATTATTGCGTTCTAATCAAACAGAAAAATGCTTTAATGACCGTTACAATTGCTTCTTTGATTTTATATAGGAACACTAGGCGCCGAAGTAATTGTTTGTTTGCTTTAAAAAATATTATATATCATCATCATCATGAGGTCGTCAGTCCTAGAACGAGTTGGACACTTACCTCCACTCTTTCCTATCTTGAGCTAATCTTCGCATTATCCTAATATTAAAACATCCTACATCCATAACTGCCTGGGAACAAAAACCTAGTCTAGATCTACCTCTCCTCCTCTTAGCTCCTGTTTCTGTTTCTAATAAGTCTGTAACACCACCACACCTCATCCGTACAGCGCCGTAGTCTAGATAAACGCGTTTAACAATCCTTTACGAATTTCTAAATTACTTATAAGGACCAGAAGATCAGAGTTTGTTTAATGGAAAGTAACTATTCTGTAGGACCAATAATTTTTGACCGAAAAATGTCAAATTGTACCCTTGGCAATAATTTTCAGTCTCTCTCCAGTCTCTCAGAGTCTTTCAGAGTCTCTCAGTTATTGCCTAGGTGTTTTTATGGATCTCTCACAGTCTCTGTATGAAATACTCGAACGAAACAATTGTTTCGAGTATCTCACAGCGAGACTGAATGAATAAAACTGAAAAATTGAGAGGCTCGAGTGCCTCGTAGAAAGACTGGATACGAAATGAGAATCTCTCTATGAGCGAGTCGAGTCTCTCGTCCTGAGACGCTAAACTGTTTTTTGACAGTCTCTCGACAGTCTCTCTCAGCGCCACCAGAGAAACCCGATTAGAGACGGAGACTCTTTAAATATTTAAATAGTAAATATTTGAACATTTAGCCTTGGTGACATCTATATTTTCTGTAGGTACTACCTAAATATGCATTTACAGTGATAATTCAGTTAGTCAACTTGATGCTTATTCTCTGATAGTATTTACAAGACTCATATTTTCTATATGTACTAATGCAGACAGTGAAAATTTTCTTTATTCTGTAACAGTTCCAGTTCTTTTTGAAAATTGGTCACCATGTTTAAATGCCTCTATGTATAGGTGCTATAAAAGAGAAAAAAAAATGAAATCGTTCTTAAAGAACAGTTACGTATAATCGTTCATAAAGAATCTTCACATAACTAACAGTATTGTAATGAAGTAATTTCTGTATTTTTAGTACACATTTTATGGTGTAAAAACTCCTAACAAAGAAAATGATAAAAAACAAAATAGTCATAGTATTATTATTATTATTATTGCAAAGGCGCGTTGAAGCACACAGTAAGCCCGACGCGGCGACGGCGCGTCGGTTTTAATTTGTTATAAGCCACGGCCGAAGCCAAATTTGTTCCATAAATCTCCATTATTCTGAACTCGGTTGTTATTACAGCATTTGGGTCGCGTCGAACAAAACGTGAACACTCGCAGCAGCAAACTCAGCGAGCAACGGCAGAGAGGACGAACGATGACGATCTTTTTGCTTTTATCAGATAGAAAGAAAAGAAGACTGTGAGAATGTGAACTAGTCCATCAGCTGAACAAAGAACGTGCCACGAAAGGTAACAGCGCTCTTTATGGAATCGCTTTTGAATTTAAAATACTGACATTTCACGGTTAAAAAAATATACGATAAGAACAAGAAGACTAATGCAAAGACATTTCATTGCGAATCTTTTATTATCCTGAGGAAGTCAATAAGAAATGGGCGAAATGAGATGGTAGGACACCTTCTCAGGCATGAGGGGCTGGTCAGAGACATATTAAAAGCAGAAACAGGAATTAAGAGAAGTTCCTACAGGTAGTGATCGGTGTTGATGTGTTCGATATTTGTATATTCCTTTTATAGTTATTTTAGTTTGTATTTTTTTTGTATATAACTGTATATCATGTCTATATCGTGTAATTCTATGTAAGTTCAAATTGTGTTGCAAACAGCTTTGGGCCTCTTTATTATACCCTTCAGGTAGGTACCAAATGTTGGGAAAGTCCGAGTCCCCAACTACGTCACGCCGGACTTTCTCTGAGTACCTGAAGGGTGCATAGCAACAATAATAGCGTTGACCAAGGGGTCTGTTTACTTAGAGGCGTGTCCCATTTGTGCAGACTACTTAAGTCTCGGACCACAGTTCAAATTAATCATTATATTCATTCATTATTATATTCATATTCAATGTGGATGTGGGATGTTACAGTTTTAGGGAAGTGGGAAAATTAGCTCAGGATTGTAAGATTGAATTTACTCAAAGAAAGATAAGTTAATATTTTAGCTTTACGTGTAACAATGAAGAGAAAATAATTATAGTAGTTAACAGTAGAGGTAGATCTAGATTTGATTACTGTTCATAAATAATTAAGAATGTGGGATGTTTAGGATTCAAGAAAATGCAAAGGTTAGCTTAGGATATGAAATGGTGAAGGTGCTTGTTCAACTGTCTTATAATTGTCAACCCTACGATAATGATGATCTCATTTACATTTTAGCTTTTGTAAATCAAGACTTTTTATCATTCTATCTCCCTCCCATTCCTGCGTTGAAGTCTCCTAAAACTATTAGGTTTTCCTGCCCTTTCACTAAACTTAACACGTCTTCTATATGTGAATAAACCGCGTTTCTACGTCTTCATCACTGTAATAAGTAATTTTTTTGAAAACCACCCCGTAGATACATTTAAATATCGATCGAAATGCAGTTGTACCTTCCTACATACATACATGCAACATACATACCTGGATGGTAGGTACAACGCAGTGTGTTTGGGCTTATAATATTTGTATTTTCCATATGCCATTCGCTACGAAAGTTGAACACGAAAGCTTTTTCTATTATAAGTGTACACGTACTGGTACGTATATACGTATACGTATGTAGTAAGTTGTACATGTGCCAGAGCTTTGCAATCCAAATTCCGGTCATAATCCATTTGCCCTCTTTGTATGCGACCGCTTTTCATAAAGAGCAATATGCCGTTTGTTTACGGGAGGGCGACGGGCAGATGTTTATGCATTCAATGTAGATACATCCACGTACGCCTTGGACAAGACAACTTGATCGTTTCATCAGAAAATGTACAAAATAACAACCCTTTATTGCATGCTGAATGTAATTATCAAGTAATCTTAATTTACCATACATATCTGATTTTGTGTACTATATATAACAACTAAATATTTTCGGAATTTCAAGAAAATTTTCGACAAATTATACAATATTTATATCCTAATAACCTATCTCGTCTATTTCTTATTGACTTCCAAAGCGCCCCTTTAATAAACCCATAATTCGCCAGTAACACCACATTTTAAACACTTCTAACCTTTTCTATATTCCTTGATCAATTCCCATTTTAAATAGTACCTACACTTTGACTATAAAAAAACGTTGTAATGGAGTGTAATTTAAGAAGTAAGAAAGAGAAACAGTGAAAAAACATTTCATACGATGTAGTTGATATTTTAAGCGGAATCAGTATCGGACAGAAATTACTAGCTTTATTGCCATTCTTACAAATGTCAGGAAAACGTATGCATATAATAAAATACAATCTTTTGGCGCAAAAGAAACATAAACTAAAACTGGTCTTAAATTACAGATTTCTACGAGTTAGTATCTTTTATATGTCATCGAACTATGCTGACATTTAATGTTCTAAAAAGGCAGGCAATATGTAAATCATTATTTGGAATTGAATGAGTAAAAGAACACATAGTGCAAATGCTACTCGTTTTAAATCATGATCATGAAAATGAGTAAAATTTTGTTTACATTTGGAGTTAATAAACAGTAAAAGTATTTAAGTTTAATGAACAATTGTAATTTTTGTTTGGAGCACGGCGCTGTACTTGTGCGAAACATGGACAGTGGACGCGGCGGAAAAGAAAAGTTTAGAAGCGTTCGAAATGTGGAGTTTAAGGCGAATGATGAGGATACCGGACAGAGAAGGTTAGAAACGAAGAGGTATTAGAAAGAATAGAAGAACAGAGGACTCTATGGAAGTCAATAAAAAACAGACGGGATAAGTTGGTAGGGCGCCTTCTCAGGCATGAAGGTCTAGTCAGAGACATATTACAGGCAGAAACAGGAGTTAGGAGGGGTAGAGGTAGACCTAGATTAGATTACTGTTCGCAAATAGTTGTTCTGATTTTAGGGAAATGCGAAGATTACCTCAGGATAGGAAAGAGTGGAGGTACGTGTCCAACCAGTCTTAGGACTGACAACCTTATAATGATGATAATGATGATGATGATGCTGAATTTATTGGTCAAATGATATGTGGGAATTAAACAATTTCGATAAATAAAATAAATAATGTAGTATTATATAAGAAATATCGATTATTGTAAGTGCGACATTCTAATCGTAAGTTGCATTCCGGTTTAGCTTAAGCCGCAGCACGCTATCGTGAAGAACTGTTCTAGTGCAGATATTATTACATAACCAGTAGTTAAATCTCGATCTTAACTGCGGATTTACTTTATGTAAATCGATTGGAATAAGTGGACATCCCGTTGTGCAGCCGTCCAGTTGTCTTCTGCCCATCTGACCTTTCAAGACACGCGGTTCAGGCAGCGCGATATCTGATAGCAACTGCGACTGGGGCTCTATCTATGTATGTGCATGCACAAACGTGTGCATGTATGTGGACTAAGTCGAACTCATGTGGCCTTCTTATCCTTCACGATACGATTCCGGATCATCGACAAGATAAAAAGACATTATCAATTCAAATGCATTTGGACAGCGTCTTTTACACTGCCCTATTGCACTGACCGGCAATTTTCCAAGTGACCCCGACGTTTGTCATGGAACGCGGCAGAAAAACGGAAAAATTGCGACAAACTTGGCAACTGCTCTTGTAATAATGTTAAGAAACGACATAAAATACGGAAACTGATCTAATTTCCGTTTTTCAAAAAATTATTATTTATATGCATTATATAAATAAAAAAGATATCAAAAAGCCAGAAATTAAGACTAAAAACTGCACTACTTATACTACTAAGACTTTCCTTGGTGCTAAATTCCAAGAAATGTGTTTTCTCATTCACTATCAAAATACGTGATTTTTGAGAGGACCTACCTATTTTTACTGTATTAATTGAAGCATTGGTTGGGATTGATACATTTTAGTATTTAATATTAACTTTAAGTTCCTAGCAGAATAGGTATGAACGTTATGTAGATAGATGGCAAGAAGTAATAGAAATGGCGCTGTGCAATATAAATTGACACGACGAATGCCCCTGTGGAATGAAATACACTGCTTTGTTTAATACGATACAATTCGTAATTTTTTCTTGTCCGATATGGAAATTAAAAATTAAATACAATGCTGTTACACCAAATTTATTTCGATATCTCGATAATCCTTTCAAGAACAGAGATCATTCTCAAGAATAAGTCATAATAAGTATTTATTTTTCTTATTTTGATGTTATTAAATCTATTTTCTGGTATAAGTTTTCCAGCTTCTTCTTTATTAGGAATGGAGACAAATCGTCAAAGACCAACGTAGTAGGTACCCAATTGTAAGTGCTCGTATAATATATTCAAATTCTTGAAACTACTGTAACACTAAATGTTCCGCTTTTTCAAATAATGCTTTGTATTTGTCATAACGCATTGGCAAATACAATACGCCCAAGCTAACGCCACGAACGTCTCAGAGTGATTGAAGCATCAAACCGCAATTTTCGACTGAATTGAAAACCGAATTCATGGAAGTGATTTGACGGCAGTGAGTGAATTTAGTATATAGCTGATCAGGTCGGTGGCATTGTCACACACACCGGTAATTCAGAAGCAGTGACAACAACATTTTCAAGAATCCGGTTTCTCAAAATCTAAACAAAGCCACACAATACACAATGGCTACATAGTTACGTACTCTCTCTCTACAGTAGGCATGTAGAGAATATACAAGGTGTTCAGTAAATAGTGGATAATCTTTTGAGATTGAATGCTGAGTTTAGTAAAACTTCCAGGATTTTCGAATCTCTTCACAGGACGACGACTGATTGGACACGCTTCTCCATTCCTAAACAAATCTCATTTTCCACTAACCTAATCAAAAAGGTCTTCTTCTGCCCCTTCATAGTCCTATTTTTGAAAATGTCTGTTATTTTCTTTTGTTTTGGACTATTTACAGAATTTTTGTATGCAAAATCTCCCAATGATTAGAAAATCTGAAGCAGTTTCAGCCGAATTCGAAATAATCCAAAGACGATTAATGCATGGTTGGTCAACAGTACCATATTGAAAAATTCTAAAACCCTGTGATTTTTACTGAATAAAAAAAAAGAAGACAATATTTTGTGAATGGTCTGGAGTTTTCCCATACGATGTTGTTGCTGTTATTCGCTATTTAAGGGACATGCTGTATATTAACGGATGAAGAAGGAACGAACGACTGGAAAAAGTTAACCCGTTCGACAGTTTCAAGGCGGCACACTCTCTCACATGTCGAAATTTACACGGAGTGTTCAAATGAAAAAGGGCAACGTCTCGTTCGTTATATACAAACCCGTCGGAGATTCCCTTGTATCATTAACATTTAATGGAAGTTATATTTGCGCTACCGTCGTATTTTATCGCACAAAGGGAACACATGTTCGGGTCTGTTCTCTTCGACCACTTACACTGTTTCAATAACGCCATTATTCGTACTACTTAAATGCCATTTACACTGTTGCATATGTACGGACTTACGTACACAAGAACGCATGTATACAACGTGGATCCATTCCGATGCTCGAATACATACTTCGTAAGCTCAGTATTATGAAACTCTAAATAAAAGACTCCAATATAACTAACCAACGGAAATTTACAAAAAAATCCATTGCTTAACATTGGAACACGGCCGGCGTTAGGGATGAGCAAACATGCTTATTCGTTATTGCTCTTGATCTTGCTAAAATACTTCTAGTCTTGGTTTTGGACTTGGTCTTGCCGATATAGTCTCGGTTTTGGTCTTGCCCTTACGTGTTAAGTCTTAGTGTTGTTCATTTAATTTCCTTCAATGCATAAATTGACCCTTATTTCAACGCATAAATTGGACCTCTTAGCGAACAAAATGGTGCAAGGTACTTGAAAGAAATTGAAAATATCGAAAAAAAAATTAAAAACTAAGAATTTGATCTAAGAAAAAATATGTTAAAGTAACGTATTTGGTCTTGATTTTGCATTTTGGTCTTGATTTTAGTCTTGGTAGTTTGTTTGGTCTTGGTTTTAGTCTTGGTCTAACTAATATAAAGACAGTCTTAATCCTGCATTTTCGCAAGATCTAGACCAAGAGTACAACACCAATTTTGCTCATAACTAGTCTGCATCCAAAACATTTCTCAACATCACATTCGTTCTTATTACAAATTATTATATATTTTCATACAGAGTTTTCTTTTTAGTAACCATGTTCGCTGTTGAAATATCAAACTTTCAACACAACCGTCTTTGTTTCATTTTCGGAAAAAATATCATACATTAGTTTGATGATACGACGAGCAACAGCAATCTACAGTTGACAGCATGGTTGACAATTTGTGCTATAGATACTTATAAACATATTGTTTGAAGAAATGTTATAATTTAAATACTTTTCGCCTATTGGATTTACTAAAATGGACCGTAGTGTACATTTTCGTTCGTAACATGTGTAAGCCTAATAACCCTCCAGTATTTACGAGCGCACGTACCGGTGTACAGCTTTTTCGGCAGAGTTCATTTAGTATTCCATAGAACCATCTAAAAACGCTTCTTATTCTTCCTCTGTTGCGACCTGACAGTTCATACGCGTCGGTAGAATTTTAATTTGGGGTTTTAACGGAGAATGATTTATGGGAGGCTTTAAGAAGACCAATGACCATTCCATCAGTTCAACTTATGAACATATTTAAACGACAACATCAGACAAGACTAGACTACTGAGACCAACTGGGCCAAGTACGAGATCAAACTAACCAACCAGCTATTACTATTAATGTAACGGTACTTGGAAGATTTTTTCTTAGACCAATAACTAAAGCCTCAAACTTAATCGGTATCAACAGGAGAAAATAACGAAAAGCAAACAGCTACACGTATTTAGATATCTAACAGAAGAATTGGTGACCAACCAGACCTTTATTCAATAATTAAAAGTGATTGATAGACTTTCAAATCGTTTAATTTAATCAAATAAAACACTATAAAAACCAAATTGCATCTAATAAAATACCTTTCGACTCTATCTTCAGAAATTGTTGGACTATTTATATAGAAGATACAATAAAGGTGAATGAAGGAGAATTGGTCGTTGGAAAGAAAAAGATATGGATGTTATCATATGCTGATGACGTAGTGTTATCGCCAACGGGTATTGAAACTTTAAAGGCGATGGCAAGAATTTCGAAAAATATATAAGGGAGGAGGGAATAAGGGGAATAAGATGGACAAGACACGTAATTGAGAGAGTTAAAAAAATATAGCTATCCTATATCATACAAAGATGAACACAAAAAGGTGGAAAATATAGGAAAGAAACATATAAAATGGATTTTAAACTTAGAAAAAAATATCCTGATTTATATAGTAAGAAGGGAAACAAAATGTGGTAGGATAGTAAAGGAAACAAGAAGAAGAGTAGTGAGATACCAAGAAAAAATAAGTTAGAAACAACTACAGGAATGGAAAAGAGAAAGCATAGATATCGGGAGCATGGTAAGGATAAGGAGTTACGAAATAACAAGAGCGAAAAACTTAAAGGGTAACAGAAGTGGAAATACACGACAAGGGGTCAAATAAATTCTGTGGGAATGTTTGAGATAAGAAAAGGATATAGCGCTAATGACAAAATTTATGATGGAAAATTAATGTATAGTGTATTGGACGAAAGAAGAGAAAAAAATGCAGAATATTTGGAAAAAAGAATGAGATGTCTCTTAGTAGAAGGAGCAAAAGATAATGCAAGGGAAAAATGTTGAGAATTGATAAATTAGAATGATAAGAGGCGACCATATTAAAAAAAAAGGGAAGGGAAAGAGGAAAAGGAAGATAAGAATAGTTACGCAAAAAAGGAAAACAAAACTACAACAAAAAGTTTAGAATTAATTGCAAGTAAAAAAGGAAAAAGGATACTGTTTTAATAGACTTAGAAGGGGGAGAGTTAATAAGCACAGTACGCTTTTTTTGTATTTTTTTTTTGGAGTGGTATTATAAGTGTCATGAATGATGGGGAAGGAGAATCGACGTAAATGTAGATAGTAGATAACCACAGAAGTTAAATAAAGCATATATAACATAATTAAATAAAACACTAAAATCCCGAAGTTCCACCTAAAAAGTTTAAAAGTTTAAAGCACATTTCGACTCCACCTTCAGGAATTACTAGATTACTTACATTTCATAGGCTAATTAAACCCGTTAATTATTATGATATTTTATAATATTCTACGGTATAGATTTTATCGGTTGCACTTAATACAACCATTTTGTTTCCGAAAACATTTCACCATTTCAAGGTAAAAATACGTCAAAATATCACTAATAAATAAAAAACCGCAAACCTTTTATCCTTTACCTTGCTTCATTCACAAAAGGCAGTGTGGAAATTTGGCTGTTCTCGAATCTACCCCTATTATATGCTCAGTGTGTGAATCCAAGTCAAAGGGGGGTTAGCTTTTTATTTTTTAAAAACAACCGCCAACGTTTCGTCTTAAACAACTTCAGAAAGTCCGACATCTTGGACGTTGGCGATTATTTTTAAAAATAAAAATCTTTTAAACCCCTTTTGGGTTGTTGGTTAAATCAAGAAAATGTGAACTTTTAATATGGCTAATTAAGTGCATATAATGTTCAAACCAAAGCTTGGAAAAAACTATCCGACAGCTTTCGATACCTATATATAATTATTGTCATTTCAACCCTTCAAGATTTGCAAAATTCTATTTTCTGTGTTTGTTTGTTTTTTCGCTGAATACCTACGGTTATTCATTATCACACATTATATACTTTACTGGACTAAATCTAGCAAATTAAGGGCTGAGAATATTTTTCTTTCTTCGTTTACGTATGTATAATAAAAGGTTGTTTACCCCTTAATTTACTAGATTTAGTTCTGTTAGTTTATACCTATTAGGGAAGAAGTACAAAGTCATATACTTTACTATCCTCTTACCTCTTGTTACAATAAAAAAGATATTTCATCAAATAATAATAAAAAGAACGCTATAAACAGTCGTTTCATATCAATAAAACTCATAAAAAAACACTTACCCAATAGTTTGTAGTTACATGTAGGTAGTTATGATCTTCGCAACTTTTGTTAAGGGTGGTAAACAGTCCAATCAATGTTTATATTAACAAGTAACGTCCGAAACGCGAATTTAAACAAAGAACTCGGTTAACCGTAATAATACTGCGAGAAACGACAACGCGTTCCGTGCTTGACACTAGCCGACTCCGGAATGACCGTCAAAAATTTTATTCTCGATATTTGAATATCTTATCTGTTTCAAGACTTTTTTTGTGACCATTATTATCGGGAACTTAATAAAAGACTGTATGAAAAAGACAGTCATTAATACATTTGAATGTGACATTTTATGAAACGAATGTTATAATTACAATATACCGAGTGTCCTTTTTCATTTTCAACATAATAGAAATGAAAAAAAAAATTAGGTAAGTAATTAAAAAAAATAATTAGATATAATGAATGGGATAAATTATTCGCAAGGAACAGAATAAAATAAAAGATAAATGGAAAAATAGTTAATAGTGTAAATTACCTGAGAAGATATAGTGCAAATCAAAAAAAAATCCCACTTAAGCTTTACCATCTAAATCTTCAATTTTTTCAAACGAATAATAATAAAACTCCTGTAAAAATTTTTTTTGTTTTCCCCCGATTTCAGGGGTAAACACTCAGTATTCCCTCCCGTGTAAGAAATCGTATTTACTTTATATAAGGAAAGGACTTTACCACCATCCGCGTGCTTATCACTCTTATCTTTGGCTTGGGTGGTAATTTCCCAGCGTAAATGCTAAATATTTTTCTACGATTTCTTACCTGAGACTACTTTCGGAGTAAAGTAGGGTAAAAAAAATTGTGTATATGCCTCGACAAGAAAGTACGGCACCCCCTCACCCGGGAGTTTACCGCCTTCTTTAACTGGGGTGACAATTCAAACCCGAGAGGAATAACCCTAGTTTCTTCCCTTATTAGTACATAATATAGGTACTACTAATTCTGCTTTGTGATGGATATACAGAATGTTTCTGAAATAAGTAGCAAACTTTGGAGAATGTTAAGTATATGCAATAGGGAATATGCAGCGTGGTTAAGGGACAAAAATATTTATAAGAAAACCAGATGAAGTTGCTATCCGAAGCCGTCCCTGGGCGCGAATTAGGGGCCATCCATAAATTACGTCACACGTTAAGGGGGAGGAAAGGGGTCCAAGAAGTGTGACATTGTGTGACAAGGGAATGGGAGGGGTCCTAAATTTCGTGACGTCACATTTCAAAATTTTCAAAATCTACGTGTTAAAACACCAACTTATTATTAACAATATTAACAAAAAACTTAAAAACATTTGCAACTCTATCTGAATAAACATAAGATTAATTAATATAAGTAATCGTTTTTTTTTTGTTAATATCTTAAATGTTAATTTCATTAAAAACAGAAATAAAACTAATTTCGGAACAGTTGTTTTAATTCAAGAATTTCTAGATGTAAAAATTGCAAAATATGTGACGTCACACTAGGAAGAGGGTCTCACAAATGTGACCAGCTGTGACAAGAACGGGGGAGGGGTCAAAAAATTATGAAATTCGTGCGACGTAATTTATGGATGGCCCCTTAGCAACGTATGGAGAAATTGCGATAACTAAGCAACTACATCAATGAAAAATGTAAACAGTGACGGTTGCGGAACGACTAATAAAGTAAATATCACCAACTTACTACTGCATGTAGTAATTTTTGACGCCCAATGCAATAACAATTAATTAAGTAACAACTTTACTTATCGCTGATATTATCCAGTACGTATTTCTCGAGAAAACAGTGGAATTTCGAACCACTAAACATTTACATAATTTTCTTGTTTTGTAGTGAGCCATTTATCAGCTCCTGCAAGTTTCCTCCTTATTTCAGAAACACTCTGTATGTATTCGTTATCAAAAAATTGGCTGTACATTAGAAACACACAGCTATTTTACCTTCTTACAAAACGGATTCCTAGAAGGAAATTCAATTCATTCGTTGTGGATTACTAGTCTTTTAAATTGTATAAACCGCATAAGTAATAAATAACTTGTGCTTGAACCCAAACGCGGTCGGTGGTTTTTTGGTATGGCGAGGAGCAAACTGTGGCTGTGAATGTCTCCGCAGAATCTAATTTTGTCTGTCGTATAGTCAGTCTAATGGGCACTTTCGGCTATTATTCCACGACGTCGCATCGATGTTAGTTTAACCGGATAATGAAGGTGCTGGTTTAACAAAAGCAAAGTACAGTTTTACGAATATAGGTTCGGAACTTGTTGGACGAAGCAGGTGCTTTAAAACGCCCACACAGACCAACCTATATACGTACATTCAAGGGAAAAAGTGACAACTAAAGCGGAAATTGTAAAATAAAATTGTTAGAGAAAATTCTCTTTTTTACAATTCAGTAACAGATACCTGAAAAATAATTGAATATATGTATCTACTTGTTGAAAGAAATTTAGAAATCAATGAGGATGTAGTAAATAGGTACATTATTATTTGTGGAAAATCAGTAAACCATTTATATTTTCAATAAAATTTAAAGGTCTAGATGATGGCCCCACCCCCTTGGGGGGATCGAAAGAGGAGGTCTCCCCCACCACTGTACCATAAAAAGTGGAGGTCTCACCCCCATAAAAAGTTATGGGGATTCAAAGTTAATAAATATGCCAATTTTTATACATTTCTAGGCATGTAAATATTTATATAGTCATTCTTAAACAAAATTCAAAGGTAAAACTAATATAAATATTCAATAGGGCAGATTAGGTTAGGTTAGGTTATCGGGTTTTGTTTAAGTGACCACCCTCTTTCGATACCCCACCTCCACCCGCTTGAAAATATTTTTTTTATTCAATTTTATTTGAATTATAGTGTATGAAAATCAAAGTTGTTGTACTGTCTTTTTTTTACGAATTTTATTTGAAGGCATAAGGAAGGAAAAACCAACTTGAAACTTTGTCGTTTACAAATCGTAAGACCCGCGCAGTAAGAGCGTTTTTTCACTATATTGGTTTGAAAGAGAGGACTCTTGAGATGATCTCATACAAATTTGGTTACCTCTAATCTGATCTCAATATGCTACGGACTTCTCTATCGACAAAGTTGCAGATAGAAGCTATATATTTGTCTTATATGAAAAAAAAAAACAAAAACCGAAACGAAATCGACTTAAAAAAAGACATAAGCAGATTGAAAACCATTAAATAATGCAAATCCAAAAATACATTCATGTATGCACAGATATCTATATAAGTGTAATTTGATTAAAACAAACAGTTTTTGAAGTCTACGCAAGGCCAGTTTACCAATTAATTATTTAATCGAAGTAAATAATGCATACAAAAAATTCATGATGAATTACACCATCAGAAAACATTAACTGTAATTGAATTTTATATTGGATGATTGTGTGTCGATTTATTGTGTATCGGATAATTAGATCGACTTTTGTACCAATATTAATTATAACAATACCAATACTATAATTTACACCAATAAACCAGATTCAATTGTATTTCACATTTTAGTATTCTCTCCCTCTCTCTCTCTCTCCAAAGTAATGATTATTGACCTAATTTTAAAACTACAGCTAATTTTTTATTTCATTTATATTGTAGTGAGCACGAGTGTGCTTGTGTACGATCGGACACAAGTGTGCATGAACGGCTTATCGATTCGCCGACTAGCCGTGGGCGCCTTTCTTCATGTGCGCCGTATTTGTAAATGTGTGTGTCGTACCTGCGTTATGGGAAAACAGTTCAAAGAAAAAAATTAACTATTCGGATGGTTCCAGAAGGTGCCCGAAAGTAAAGTAAACAAAAGAGAAAAAGGAAGAAACGATCGCCGAGAGGAAGAGAAATAAATTGTCCGTTGCAGAAGTGAATCCAGAAATAAATTGACAGTGATAGCAGTGAAATAAATAGCGCAGTGAATAGTGATACATCAACACTAGTGTAAATAAATAGAATAATTCATAACGTAAGTTTAGTAATAAGTGTTTTTAAGTTCTTTAATAATTACTGTAAATAAATAGCTTTTGTCGTAATCAGTCTTAGAAGTTAATTTTGTTAAACCGACGAACATTACAATGTCATGGACTTGCTCATGTTGGCAAAGCCCATAAATAAAACGAAAATCAGTAGGTATTCAGTAGATTGTGTTTGGACCTTTTCGTAATTTTTCACTGCCCAGAGGGGATGTTTCTTTTTTCCCTTTGAGCAGTGTTCCGTTACAAGCGACCTCTACTCCCCGTGTATCGTCCTCCTCCCCATTTCGTTCGCTTATTGTAAAAAACCATCAATCAAGCCAACTTAGCTACGGCTTTGATTCGGCGGGTCTTTCACTTGTTTGTAAGGCTTAGCACCCTAACACGCCTTTGCGCCTTTGTACGGAGGTAACTGACCGTGTTCAGCACAATTTCGATTCGCCGGTGAATCACCAACGTTAAAGAGAGAGAAGAGTCCGCGTCTGTTAACATACAAATAGATTGGTACACATGCACACACGAATCACGACGACGCCGCTGCACTAGCGACGCTCGACGTAGTCGTCGTCGTCGTAAAACCTTAAAGAAGATTACGGAAAAAGTATTGGATCTGGCATCAGGCCAAAAAACAACTGAATATTGAATTGTTTAAAAGTTATGTACAGAAATCACAACGATTTATGAGTTTCAACACCGAAAGAATCAAGACAAATTGAATAATTAACAGATGGGTGTTAAGTTTTTGTAACCCAGTGAGTTTCAGTTTCTTATAAAATTTCCTAGTATAATCATAAATTTGATTTTAAAGCGCTCTTTAACCTACTCCATCAACTCTAGTATCACTTATTTCAAAAATGAAGCTAGTTGGATTTACTATATGCCGTGTTAATTCCCCATTTGACGGCTAATGTTGAGTTAATTGGATGGATTCAACTATTAAATGTCAAACAAAAAATTAACATGGCATAGTAAAATCACCTATTTCATTTCTCTCAGTGTATCTCTAACGTAACCCTAGCATAAAGCATATAAATACAGTCCATTTCAATTTGTTAGAGTTGTGACCTTGAAGAAATCTGCGCGAAGATAGAAAGAATACACACTAGGCGTGAGCAAGACAGAAATAGTTGGAACAAGCTTGAACGAGCAGAGCTCTCGATGGGCGGTCTTAGAAGATCGGCTAGAACTGTACAGTACTAGACGAAAATGTTTAGCAATTTCTTAAAACAAAAATGTATATACATTAACAATGGAAAACAAAGCAAAAGTTTTATAGGTGTGTAGAGCGTTAAGTTAATTCACTTGTTATTATTTTTGGCTAAATATGCTTTTAAATAATGCATATTCTAAAATTTTAACGAGACAGTTTAAATAATTTTGTAAATGGTAATGTACACTTTTGTCTAGTTCTCGCTCGATGATAGATGTAGAAATGAGCTCCGCAGACAAATATGATTGAATTTGGAAATATGCTACGGTGCATCCTAATAAAGCGAAGGGGCATATCTCCTAACAGTAGATAACAGGATAACCCACTCCGAATTTCAACAGACATACTAGCTAGGTCAATTGTTAATACACACTGAGAAAGCACGAATCGAAACCTATCAAATTCTCACTGAAATTAAAATAATTTTTCAACGTGTCAACGTTAGAACACGATTTAGTGGTTCATGATGTCCTTATTAACTTACCCTTCTGGTAGGTATACCTGTTTGCACCATTAAGCGAAATTATGTACTAACAAACTAAAGGAAGCACAAATTTCGTAATTGCCGACATTAATCTAGTAATTTTCGTTACCTAGGCCGCCCTGTTCATAAACGAAGCAGATGTTACGTTACGTACTACAACTGCAGATTCATTGGTACCAAACAAAATTAGTTTTTTTTTGCGTTGGCCCGGAGCCAAGTCGAGATATTAGTTAAGGGTTCAAACAGTTTGCGCACGATTGTACGCGGCAAATTTATCAACAAACAAACAAGCCAACCAACCATTGAGCTACAATCCTAACATACCTTTAGAAATAGCGTGTGTACGTACGGTACCTACGTATAACTGCGGCAGATTCTTCTTTCTCGCTGTTATCCTTAATAAACAGTTGAAGCACGTACGGGACGGGCGAAAACGGTACGTTCTGACATGTGCTGAAACCAAATTAGCCGAGCTTGTTCGTTGGAGCGTTTTCAAATCCACGGTATACGTGTAACGGATATACGCACGCACAATTTTAAGTAGCACCGCGCACACGGGAGACCAAGGGGGAAATCTCTTCTATGTGGGTTACTAACTGGTTAGAGGTAGTGCAGAACGTCGTCATGGATGTAATAAAATAGCATAGGAGCGTTACAATAACGGGTAAAGGAAGGTTGCCGTTTTACGTTATAGCTAGCTAATTGCACGACTAACTTCCTGTTCCGAGGATACCGTACAATATAATTGTTACACAGACCAACGTGGACATGGAAATTAAGCACTGTAGCCCTTTTGTGAGTATTACTAGTAATCTTAAAGGATAAAATAGCCAGAAGGGTTGTTATTTCCGACTAATCTTCAACTTTTGATTTGCCACAGCGCCTAGCACATTAAGATTTTGATATATACGAATTTTAAGTTAATAATTGATGATACCACTTTGACTTGTCGGGATTCCATGAAGATTCCAGTAGAAATGGATCCGGTTTGTACCCGGTAGCCACCGGATCCGGAACAGCTAATGCCGGGTTCCCGATTATCCGGTGCGAAATCTCAAGTTTCAAGTGATACAGATTCTCTGAGACCAGATTTGAGTGCCCCATCGAAGAATACATCCAAGATGATTACTTTCTTTTCTGATTTTTTTTAGCTCTTCATAGTGCCCTCGAAAAGGAGAGATCAGTCGAAAAATGGAAGACAAAAAGTAATCATATTCGATGCATATTTCATAGGTGAGTTCAAATCCGATTCCAGAATTGTCCTAAAATAAAGTTGGTTTTTATTGGAGTTAAAATATCTTAAAATCTACCGACGACGGCACTGTAGACCTGAATTCAGTGCATTTCTTGAGTTCTGAGATCGTTTTTTTTTTTGAAATGTGTGATATCAAGAAATACGAAATGACTTTTATTACCCATTGCTCCTGACCATTATCGCAAGATTGAAGTGCAAATAATCGTAACTCAATTTGACATTGGAGAACCGTAAATTATTATTTCTACTTATCCCAATAACAACAAAAACTTCTTAATACAGTTTATTAAAAATTACTACCGTGCAACTTCTTTGTTCTAAACAATAGAACAATAGGGTAAATAATTCTCAAAAGAGCAAACAATTTGGTTTAAAAACGACTTACTATGGCTTTTTTGTTGCGCATTAATTCAATACAACTCCATAGAGCAGGTATTTGAGCATCATCACTGTTGTTAATTAAATTGTTCATGAGAATTCTCGAGTTAAATCGCTCTTTAAATTTGTCCCTAGAAAATAATGAAAAACCCGTAGAACAAAAGCCTTTCCCTGTAACGACGCGGGTTAATGGCAAACATTTCAACAAAATCGAAACCAATTCTTCAAGTTAACGGCCACAAAGTGGGCATTCCCTCGGGGTACCGATAACTTTTTTAGAAACTTATCCAGAAGATTAAGTTAACAAGGAAACTTACTCCATTAGTGCACTAGGCGAATTAAGTTTAATCTTACGTGAGTAGTTTCCCTGCTAAAAACTTGTTTCTTAAGACACTAATTTCACTTGCTCAGGGAAAAAATTATATTCAAGTATAGGTATATGCGACGACATACTTGAAAATATACTTATAATGAAAGCTGTTTGACCTTATTTGAATGATGCTAGGATTAGATTTTTTTAATACTTTGTATTAATTCCATTAAATTATTATTCAATTAATTTGATCTTATTGGGAAAGCTCAGCCTGCTTCAGTTATTCAACACAATTTTAAATACAGTTTGTAATGTATAATAAATAATCTACCACTTACAAAACGTACAACTGAGCACACAAATACACTGTAAATCCAAGTGTGTTATTAGATGAATTAAAATAAAACATCAAACACATTCAACGTGTGTAACTGAGTTTTAGTGTTTAAAAGTAATTCAGAAGAAATTTTAAGTGTCTAATTTCTACACACATTTATATGCATAATATCAGTAATGCACCTAATATATGTGTAGAAAGAAAAGAAATGCATTTAAAAGAAATGCACTTAAAAAAAGGTACACACTTAATAACCATTCATTTTATGTGCATTAGTTATTTTTGATGTCAAATAACGCAAGTTGATATTGATACTGCATTGAAAGAGTTGGAAAAAGCTACTAATTCTTCGGACACTGAACACGTACGATTCTCATTACGAGAAACTGAAATATCGACGACAATGGATTGAAAAAAAGCAACCGATATTGGAGAAATTGTAAAAAAATACCTTCAACTGCTTGATTATAACGTAAAAGTAAGTTATAATTTTCAAAAATTATAAAAAATTCAAAAATTGTGTGAAATCATTGCATGAATAATTATATTTAAACAATAAATTTTACAGATCGTCTACGAATTTCAATTAATAAAAAAGAAATTCTTGGAAATTTTCCATAAGAACAGCAATTCAATGTTCGAAAAATTAAAACTAATTTATAATAGTGATTAGATTACTCTTCGCAAATAGTTAAGGATGTGGGCTGTTCTAGTTTTAGGGAAATGCGAAGTTTAGCTCAGGATAGGAAAGTGTGGAGGTACGTGTCCAACCAGTCTTAAGACTGATGACCTTATGATGATGATAATAGTGATGCTGCAACGGAAGAATCGAAACGTGGTTTACTGCTCAAATTATATGATCGATTAAAACCAAAGAAGATGAATAAAAATACAACACTAGTATTTATTGTACAGAAAGTATGTATAATAATTCTCTATAAAGTATTGCAACAGCCTTTATTGTTGCAGATACGAAAAGAAATAAAATGCCTGATGCATCAGCATCGAAGGTGATCATCGGATTGTTAGGAATATATTCCGCATGGGATCTTGTTTACCCAAAAGCGTATAAAAATATTCTACAGTATATCATTTTGAGGTTATGGGTACCATCCAAAAGTCCTGTTGAAGTATTTATTCGCGAATTATTTATTAAGAAAGATAAATGAGTAAGATAAGTATATTTCTGTTAGTTACATTTACGAGGGTGGATTGATAAGTTTCCGGCCTGACCAAGAAAAACAAGGTTTTTAAAAATTTTTTTTTTTTATTTCTCAACATAATCTCCTCCAAGGCTGATACATTTCTCATAGCGGTGTTCCAGTCTATTAATGCCATCTCTATAGACTGATTCGTCAAGCTCCTCAAAATAACCATTTACAGCTTCGATTACTTCTTCATTGTCCGCAAATCTCTTACCGCCAAGCCATTTTTTGAGATTAGGGAACAGAAAATAGTCACTCGGGGCTAGGTCTGGAGAGTAAGGAGGGTGCGGCATCAATTCAAACTTTAGATCGTTGATTTTAGCCGTCGCAACGATTGACGTGTGCGCTGGTGCGTTATCGTGATGAAACAAGATTTTTTTCTTCGCCAGATGAGGTCGTTTAATTTTCACCTCGTGGCTCAAACGTTGCAATAAGTCTGCGTAGTATTGACCAGTGATAGTATTACCCTTTGCAAGGTAATCAATGTATATAATACCTCTTGCATCCCAAAAAACAGTAGCCATAACCTTGTTCGCCGAAAAAATTGTTTTTGCCTTCTTTGGAGTTGGTTCCCCTGGTCCAATCCACTGTTTAGACTGTTCTTTGGTTTCAGGAGTGTAGTGGTGGACCCACGTTTCGTCAACGGTTACGAATCGACGCAAAAATTCGCTTGGATTACGCTTATACAATGACAAATTTGCGGTAGAAATGTTTTTTCGAATCAATTTTTGGTCGACTGTTAGCAAACGCGGCACCCATCTTGCACAGAGCTTTTCCATATGCAAATGTTGGTGCAAAATATGTTGCACACGTTCATATGACATCTTACAGGTCTCAGCTATCTCACGCACTTTCAATCTGCGGTCTCCCAGCACTATTTGATGAATTTTTTCGATCATATCTGGAGTTGTGACCTCAACGGGGCGTCCTGAGCGAGGCCCATCAGAGGTGCTCACACGACCCTTTTTAAACTCGGAAACCCACTGCTTAACGGTTGAATATGACGGGGAGGATGTCCCCAGTGTTGAGTCCATCTCTTTTTTAATTTCCTTCGGCGTTAACCCCTTCAAATAAAAGTATTTGATGACAGCACGATTTTCCTGCTTTTCCATTTTTACGAAAACCACAGAGGCGTCTTGTTCAGCGTGCTGTCAAACCTACACTAGCAAGGAGATCGGGCTGAAACTATAGCTACAAGCTATCCAAGGATGGTACTATAGAATGTCACCTCAAGGTAGGCCTAGTGGCGTCATCTCTTGGTTAGGCCGGAAACTTATCAATCCACCCTCGTATTTATTTCGTTTATATTTAAACTCAAATGTTTATCAATAAAATAAAATTATTATAATTCATAAATGCATATGGAATGTTTTATATTAACGTACATAACGTGCATTCTAAATAAACACTTTAAGTGCATTAATTACTTCAAACACTTCTAAATGTGTTAAAAGTGTCTACAAGAGTTTAAACACGTAAAGTGTTTTATAATACCGTTTACCGTGTACTCGCTGTACAGTTTGCCATCCGAAATTGACCGGACTACAAAAATATTAGTGAATACGTAAATGAAGAAACGACAACGTAAAAAAAATTCCTTGATTGTTTATTTACGTAATTCATTAGTTGAACACGCAGCCTAGCTGCTACTTATAATAAAAAAAAGGGACAAACCCCCACAATGAGTTCGGTGGCTTAGCTTTTAATAAGAAAATAATGTTTTCAAAGTGGCTGTACGCGTTTGATTGTCGTCGTGTTCCAGATACTGCTCAGATAAGTGTCTTACACAGTTTTGCTTTTAATTAACGCGCCCTAAATTCCCATCCTACATTATTTCACTCGTAAATACTAATTGAATGGTAATTAATGCACGAAGACAAGATTCATTTCTCCATAGCACTAATCCGCCGGAGAGACAATTACGAAATCACATAGCGAAATGGCATTACGATTGCAAAGTTTCATTCGAATCGGAGAAAATGCTAAACGTTATTTAACGTCTTGAACTAATGGACCGCAGAGAGAAGCAATGGGCGAAGACCAGCGATTTACTTCCATCAAATGGTCGTTCTAGCCGACATTATCTCGGAATTATTATTCGCACAATTACACAGCCGATGGCCGCAATTATTTCGACAAAAAAGAACAACACAAAATCCATACGACGAACGTATAAAAATAAATCATAGTCCTACCCTGGCTATCGCAATTGTTGTCGAAATTGTCCGATAATTGTCGATCGATAATTCTAATTAAAAAGTGAGAAATTAGAATGCACTTCTGCAACGAAAAAAAAGTCCACCGTGAAAGTTTCCGAATGAAAAATCGCAAAACCAGACGACACTGTCGGACTAAATTAGTAGTAACAGATAACGAAATGAAACAGAGTCGTACCGATGCCGAATCTAAATCTCCCTGGGGGTCCCCAGCCCTCGCCCTGTGATAAAATCCAGTTAGTCTGTATCCATGGTTACGCGGGGCAACACTGTCCCCAGGATAATTCGTTTACGAAACGTGACGGCTACGTAACGGACTGAGAATGCCGGTGGTAAACTGCAGAAAGTGGCTATCGCTGGTTTTGCACACCAATACCAATTTTGATTCTACGAATTATTAACACTACGGGGACATCTCTACCTCACTGACACAACAATTCGTTCACACATAAGACGTAAGACGACCACAACGTTGTTACGCCTTTCAAATCTATTTCGTGTCCATGTCCATCTATAGCGCAGGGTCATGTCAAAAAGAAATCACTTCTGTGTCGGCGAAGGGTTAATTTCATAATTCGAAAACGATGTCAGTTGAGGTGTGGTGTTATAGGCGGATGATTAAAAAAGAATATATTGGAAATAGTAGGAGACCAGAGGGCGCTACGGATAAACTAATAAGAAAAGGAGAAGTAAGTAAGGTGTCCTCTGAGACATGAAGGACTATTGGTTAGAGGAATAATAAAAGCAAAAACAGGAGTAAACAAGACTTAAGAGTGGCATGACCTAGAAGTTTAGTCCATTACTTAGTATTCGGGAGGACGCCGGTTCGATTCCGGGTCCGTCTGCCTTGTTCCAAGTTTTTCTGTGGTTTCCTTGGATCACTTGGACAAATGCTGGGACGATGCCACGATTCCTAAAGGAGGCTGAAGAGGGCCTTCCACCCTACCTTCCGGTGTAGACCGGATGGACTGCCCGCCCACCAGCTTTAGTGGCTGGTAGGAATGAAACACCCAAAAGTTTTTTTTTTAATATGTATGTAGTTAGGTATGTCACATATTCGTCCAGTGTATCTCCAGTGACTCCTCCTTCATCAAAGCCTCAATTGCACAATATACGGAGAGTTGTATTTACTGTAGCTTGCAGTTTTTAAAATTTTGAGTTTAATATCTGTCTTCAAGCTGCAGAATTTTTAATAAATTCTAATTTGACGACTAATAAACAAACATTGTTGGTTAGAAAAATACCATTAGGGAAATGCACATACAAATCTACATTAGCAAAAAGCACGCTCAAATGAAAAACGTATTCAATCTTCTGATTCCTCGGCTTTATCATCTACGTAAATGGTTTCAAGTTAAATTTATAAACATTATCTCCTAAGAAACTTTAATTCAATTATTGTCTTAGCTCCTTACTGATACTCGAACTTCACTGTAGCGATTACAAGATAACAAAGAAGCTAATTATTTGAAAGAAAACCGGGTGTACTTTGTTTTGTGTATCAATAAGATCGTTTAATTCGATCGTCTATCGCACTTAACACGACGAGAGACGGCGGTAACGCGTCCAAGTGTTGTACAGGCGCGCTCGAAAAGCGTTGCTTCATCTGCTCCACGCAATTATTGCATTAAAGCACAGTCATTGTCTTAATTAAGTTCTGCTTTCTTCTCTGACAATCGAAGCAAAAACGGGGCACAAAGGCGACGACGAAGAAGAATTTGTAACACTTAATGCAAATTGACAAGACTTTCACAAAAAGAAAGATTGAAGGGGGAAACACTCAAGGAGACGCGATGAAAATACCAACAGAATTACTTAATTAAATTTCTTAGTGAAAACAGCAGTAATAGAGTCGAGTTCGCGATATTCACTTCACGATTTCTTAAAGAACATAAATCTTTAAAAAAAATTTTTAGAACGTATAATTGATTAATTTACTTACTCACACGTTCATAATGAATTATTTCTGGCAAGCAGGAGAACAGATTGTGAGACTGAAAAGTAATCCTTAAAAAATTATTTCATAAAACGACTACAATTTGTGAACTTACGAAATATGCCTATTACAGCAAAAAAGTTTCACTTTATTTATCCAATGATTTTCACTGCACGAATTGTCTGCAATATTTACCACAAATTAATATCTATTTGTAATTAACAACGGAGTTTTACGGGAAGTTACGTTTATTTATGTAATCTGCACGGATTGCTTTTTTTTATTGTAAGAACCACCAAAACTAATGACGTGTCTCAACTAAAATTTTAAAGCGTTAATAAATAATTACAATTTAAGTAAATATTTTCGGGAAAATGTCCTTAAATCAAGTTATTTTTCATGGTAAAAGAATTTCAACCGTCCTTCAGAATCGTGGACTGTTAAAATTAATATAAGGTTAACCTAAAAACAAGAATTTTCCGAGAATCACTCAAGTAAAAAAATTGACCACATTTTTGTAAAAATGAGTGCCTATATACGTAATAATCACATATTTTCCCTAACATTCAATAGATTACAACTTCCCACTTCTTCCTTTTTTCAGATAATCTTTGTATGAGCACGGCGCTGTACGGATGCGAAACATGGACAGTGGGCGCTTAGAAGTATTCCAAATGTGGTGTTATAGGCGAATAATGATGATATCGTGGATAAAGAAGGTTAAAAATGAAGAGGCATTAGAAAGAGGAAGAGAACAAAGGACTCTAAGGAAGTCAATAAGGAATAGGAGAGATAGGTAGATAGTAGGAGACCTTCTCAGAAATGAAGGTCTAGTCAAAGACATATTAGAGGCAGAAACGGAAGTTAGGAAGGGTACAGGTAGACCTAGATTGGATTACTGTTCGCAAATAGTTAAGAATATAGGTTGTTCTAGTTTTTTGGGAACTGCGAAGATTAGCTCAGGAGGTGCCTGTCCAACCAGCCTTAGGACTGACGACCTTATGATGATGATGAATCTAACCTAGGCCTCCCCCTCTTGATTTTCTCATGTTTTTGCTTGTAGTGTATCTCTGATTATCCCCCTCCCCCACTTATTAAACAGACGGCACAAAACTGTTATGATTTCGCCCAGTAATTCTGTAGCAATCAAGTACAAACTGGAAGTACTCCAATGTCAACATGGTAATCTTCAAAAAATATATCTTGGTGAATAAATTTAGGAATTACAAATATAAACGTTAACTTTCTATCAAATCCAAACAACATTAACTGGATTAGAACGTTGCAATATCAATCAACGACATCATTCGACACAGCAATCTATTCTTAGTTAGGTGTAATTCCCCTCAATTACTGGGAAGGATCAAGAAACATTATATATGTATAACAGCATCGTATCGTCCTAACCAACGGCAAAGATGCGGTTCGAATTCCATCCCCGAGAGTAGCGTAGTCGTCGCATAATTGCTTCCCAACAAAGGCCGTCGCGAATACCTTCGTCGGTCATCCATATACAAGCAGTAATCCCTATCTCTCAGATGCATAGCATTCGTTGATTGGATTTACTCAGCAGCATTTAGGAAACTTAATACGATATACATTTTAACTATCCCGTCACATAAGTTTCACCACTGGAATGTCACTGGTTGGACGGGACGTGGCACTAGATCTCGTCCAGGCGGCTACAAACCTCTTTTGCATGCTATAGGAATTCCGACTTACGTTCAACAAGTTACATGCCGGAATGGGTAAATAATCAGTAGTGTATTCGATGACAAGAACTCGTACGTCTGAAGAACACAACGAACGCACACAAAACTTTGTACAGGCAGAAAAAACTCCTATTTTATCTTTGTTTACTGTAACATTAAATAAATGATTTTACTTCTCCATCAAACATAGCAAATGGTATGACTGGTAATTGCTAGTCTAGATTGGTCATTGATTTTGATCATTAATCCTATTTGTACATTACACTGTAAGAATTTTACGGAATATCGCGACATAAAAATGTTTAGTTTCTTAGAGTCTCTCAAAGCGAGACTCGAGTCTCCGTCTTTAATCGAGTAGTCTCTCTGGTGTCGCTGAGAGAGACTGTCAAAAAAACTGTTTAGCGTCTCTGAACGAGAGACTCGAGTCGCTCATAGAGAGATTCCATTTCGTTTCCAGTCTCTGAACGAAAGACTCAAATCTCTCAATAAGTGGTGTCTCGATAGACATGGTTAAAATTTTCTAAGTTCAACATATTTCAGAGATCCTAGTCTTTTTACGACACACTCGAGTCTCTCAATTTTCCAGTTTTATTCATTCAGTCTCTCTGTAAAAAACTCGAATCTCTGAATTAACAATTTTATCGTTCAAGTCTCTCATACAGAGACTGTGAGAGATCCATAAAAACACCTAGGCAATAACTGAGAAACTGTGAAAGACTGTGAGAGACGCTGAAAGACTCTGAGAGACTGGAGAGAGACTGAAAATTTTTGTCTAACGATATTATACTGCGACTCATACTTATTAATTCTTCTACCTAGCATATTTCTGTGGAAAGGCATCGTAACTAAGAACTTCTTCGTGTAGGAAATTACTTGTTAGAGAGTAGCCATTTATTAAATTTGGATGGGAAAATAATCATCTTCAAATGAAAGCCAATAGAATTTTCTTACGACCAATTCTACCTTCACCATTCCACATTCCACCTAACAAAATTAATGACCAAAACAACTTGGTAACTGAATATTTTCCAGGAATAAAGTGTGCATTAGTTATAGTGATTGGATGGAAATGCGCCTAACTGTAACTCACCATTAAATCGCAATTAAAATTAGAAATCCATTTTAACCCGTCGGTAATAACACCCATGAAGTTTTCTGAAACCCGTTCGTACGAGCGTCAATTTGTTTTCATTTCCCAAGAAAAGAAAAGTTACGGTACTAGTACGAAATAAAAAGATGAGATGTGTAATTTATGCGGCCGTGTGTTTAACATACCATTTCGCAATTTCCGTCAAACGCGAAGAGTCCTGATTAAAATGCATATTAAGCAGCGTGTAATTTCTCGGCTAAGTTTCGCTCACCAAGAATTGCATCTCCTCAAAGTACGTGGTAGTTTAGAAGCAATTTAAGTGGCGTCTCGAACATCAACTTAACATAAATCTTCGAATGAATTTTCCGACCCCCAGACATAATGATCCCCTAGCGATCGGAGAAAATGAACTTGAATGTAACTCAAAAAAAAGGTGATGGAAAGTTTGATGCATCGAAGTCAGCACTTGGTATATAGAGGACTCTCTTGATTGTATCATCACCATCCTATCTTGATCCAATCCTCGTATTTTTTGAAAACTAGATCTCTAAATATTTGCAAAACTAACTATACATCTGCCTCTTTTAACTCCTGCTTCTGCTTCCAATATGTCTAGCCGTCCATGTATGAGAAGGTGTTCTAGCAACCCATCTTGCCTATTTCTTATCTAGTCCCTGGCGCCATCTGTTCTCCTATTTTTTCTGATACCTCCTCATTCCAATCCCTCTCTATCCACGGATTATTTAACATATTCCTGTAACACATCTTAACCGCTTCTAAATTATTCTTTTCGACAACGTAAACTGTCCATCCGTACACAGTAGCACCTCAAACATAAAAGTGAAATTTTGTCATAATTTAAAAAAGTAACCGACCTAAAAAAAATCAATTTCGAAGGTCAAAATCCTCACACAAATTGATACGATCTAGTTCCTGACAAATTCCAAACGAATTTCGAAATAGCACTCCCTCTATTTGCGTCGGGGATGAAAAGCAAGTGTAATATCCTCAAATGCACCCGATTTTAGACATTCAATTTTCTGTTATAGATACGACAATTTTGAAAAATAAGTAATAATATCACTCACATCCCCATGATTCCTTCTAGGGGCTGCATGGTTTCGATGTTTAGCATGTAACATGCCTAGTTTAAGAAGACTATTTTCACTAAAGTAAGATGGAATTGTTTCAGCTCGACCAATGACCAGAGTTATTGCCGGACGCTGTAGTTGTTATAGTAAAGAGCGAGGCTACAGCTGACGCGATGTCGTAGTGGTCGTAGACTCGACGTGTAGAGTGTTTATATGCAGTGGCCTTAGGGTCGCATAATGAATCCACCGTGGTTTAGCATGTTAATGGAATACGCCACTGCGTTTAGTGCGGGTCGTCGTGCCTTGAACGCTGCAAGGCACTTAATAGGATTCCCGCGTAATTGCGCTGAATTGAATGGAGTGGCGGAGGCTGCTGTTGACGATGTTGCTACAGAAAACGGTTTCACAAACACACCGGGCACTTATTTAACTCATGTTACAGGAGATGGGTACTCCGCAGGAACCTAAAAAAGGAAAAGGTTTACTCATACGTAAAGATATTCCCAAGGCGTTGGCGCTTCCTCTATCTCTTTTATGTATGTCGCACGTAAAATGTACCAAGCATCATCATGTTAAAATTATATAAGTGTAAAACACCTCCAGCAGGAAGTAGACTGCTGACTTCCAGAAAGTGCATCACTTCGCAAAAATAACATGCAAAACAAACCAACATGCACCAACCAACACAAAATTAAATAAATGAGTGAAGACAAATTGCTGGATTTGCAGAAGGAGATTTTCATATGTCGATGGTCCTTTATAAAAATACATGTTGGAACATACGTGATTCAACTGAAAAAAGTGGTAACTTTTACAAGTGTATTATGTAGTTATACAACCATAATACGATAGGGCACTTAGTCTTAGGATTATCCACTGTTTTATAAGGATGAAGAATTTGAAACAGACTTATTAGGTTCTGATTTGTTGTAGTACTATTTTAATAACTTACCTAATGCGAATTTTTCATTGTCTAATTTCAAAAAAGTGTCTTAAAGCGCTTGTAGTTATTATTGCTAGGGCGAAACAAAAGAAAAGTTCATGAAGTCTGTCCCTCTATACATATATCTACTGTTATTAATAATAATGTGATAGAGATCATTTAAATTGGAAATGAAATTAAGTACCACAGGCGATAGGCGATAAGAACGAAATATCGAATTTGTATAACGGCTACGCTAACAACATTAGCTTTTGCATGGAAGCTAATTAAATGCATATATAGGTATATATACATATAAATGAGCACATCCTAATTTACATAATTTATTTCCAATATCTAAGTATAGTACCATATCAAGTACCTTCATCTAAAAGATAATTGAAACATTCCTTGCCTTCACAAATCGTTTGAGCATTACTAGATCGAATAAATTGAGTAGCTAACACTTATAAACACTAACGATTTACACAATGATGTAAAAACTTATTTTAAACAAAAAGGTATCAAATTTTATTATTTACTGTTTGAGATAGGACCTTCTAAATACACTAATCCTTGTAGATATATAGGCGAGTTAAACATTTTTAAAATTACGCAAAATAATTAAAAGTAAAAATAACGAAACAGTCGTTTTAGCCATATTTATATGCATTTTTAACATTTTTCGAACTTAGGCCCAAAATTCTGTCAGTTATTAGAAAAAATAAATATATCTAGCGTTGGAGACCACTACACTGTAGAACACATTTCAAAAATTATAGAAATTATTATTATAAATAGAAGTATAATATAAGGACAGCGCTAGTGAGTATTGATATTGAACGTAAACCCAATGGAACAAGTACAATCGAAATCTGTATTACTTAATTGGAGATTTTGAACACTTTTATTTATTTGTTTTATAAATTTGTTATAGTTTACGGCACCGTTTTTATACTTCAATGTATTTTTTGCCTCCTCGTTGACAATTTATTTCAGTATTCCACTGAAAGTTTCACTTCTAATAATAACGCGATTAGTTTTTAACTGAAGCATTGAATTTTTTAGATTTCACAAGAACATTTTCCACAATACACCTTCTAGAGACCTGTGACGAAGCTAATAGAAGGTAAGCCTTTTATTTATACATTCTGTAAGTTCCGTTTCTTTCGCAACATCTCAGCGCCAATGTCGTAGTTCTTTGAAAACAGAACGACGTTACGAGTGAGCATTACATGAGCGCATTGTAGAGTTATGGCGTCGTCGTCGTCCTGTAGGCACTTCTTAATTTGCAACGTCACGATCTAACAAGCCGTAGCTTCTGTTACAAAGGCCGTCTCTGTGTGGCGTTGCCGCAATGTATAACGCGCAGTCTTGTCCGCAGTTACCTTTTGCAAACGGTCGGTTGTGCCGTACATGGCAGCCCGAGAACGGAATTATTAATAGAGTTTTAACAGAGCAGGAAGTCGACTGCTGATTTTCAGAAAGTGCATCACCTCGCAAAAGTAACATGCAAGACGAAATTAAATAAACTCAACTGGAAATTACTTCAGAGAACCCGAATTATGATCAGATGCGGATCAGATTTTCCGTAATACGGCCATCTGATCAGAGTACAGTACTCTATCCGTTGATTCACCCATCTGATCAGAGAACAGTACTCTGTCCTTTGATCCAACCAATCTGATCAGAGTACAGTACTGGATTCCTTGATCTGGTCATCCGATCAGAAATTGATCAGCGCACAGGACTCTATCTGTAGATCCAACCATGTGATCAGAAATTGATCATAGTAGAGTATCCTATCTCGTAATCCAGTCATCTGACCAATTTCTTATTACAAACTAATGCTACAAATTCTATTACGGTTTCGGTACAATCTTTAAATCAAAATTGTATCTGATGTTCTGAACTGGATCATAATGCAGAATAATTATTAATTAATAATACATTAATAATAATTACTAGTATAATGTTATGACTAATTAGCAAATAGTTTGTTTATTTAAATTATTATTTTGATGGGAATGGATCTGTTGAATGAGTC
>NW_020442466.1:2892756-2903469 GCF_000699045.2 Agrilus planipennis
CACCATTTTATTGGATAACCCGTATGACACTTTAATAAACCATTCTTGCTTTAAGCGAAAAAAAGTGTGTTTGAAAGAGAAAGAGGGAGAAAATAAAAAAAAAAAGAAAAACCTGTCACCACATATCCTTCTGCCTCGTTAGCGAGAACGACGCTTCCTTTGTTCGTTCGTTTTCGAGCGAACTAAAATATTTTGAGAATAAACAAAGTTAAAAATAAAAGCTTGCGACCGAGTTCCCGTGGTTCGTTCCCGCTGTCGACGTTCCCTCCACCCCGTCGTTTCCGTGTCTCTTTCTCTCCTGAAAACGTCCATTAAATTTTAACTGCTGCGAACAAGCTTTTACTGCATGCACCGCATTCTATCGAACTCGATTCGAAAACCTATCGCCACTTTTGGCTCCAGTCGAGGAGTGGAGTTCGGTCCCTGAAAGAGGAGAGGATTTATTCGACTTACGTAGACGTCCAATCGAGTATTTTAACGGGAGCGGAGGAGCGACTTCTACACTAACGGAACCCGCTGCTACTGCCTTTCTAAATCTCGGACTTGGCTCTGAGTTCACCTACTGAACATAAATTGCGAGAAAGCTGCAGTGGTCCAATATTTATGCCCACAACTTACAGCTATCACGAGCTTTAGTTATCTAGGTGGTTATGTGTTTTCTTTCAGAATCAGAATATATGGACTTGTTATTCTACCGTTCGTAAAAACGAACTTGCTTTACGAACAAGTACGGTAAGGATACTGTTTTTTTGTTGCATTACATTACATTGTATTAATAAGAAATAGAACAAATTAAATTGTTTGAACATATATACAGGGTAGCCCAAAATGTACGCAGTATGCTCATTGAGGCTGAACTGAATGTGGAATCAAAAAATTTTTCAAACAAAATTAGTTCCCTATTTTAATATAAGATCGTCTGTATTATCCAGTTTTGATTTACAGTACAGTGTGTTCAAAAATAAAAAAAAATAAGGTTTCGTTTAAATGGCAGCCATGTTAAATACAGCTCCAATTGAAAACAGTTATAGGAAAAAGTTGTTCAGAATACCAAACTTTGGGGCTATGCAAAACATCGCTGCCATATTCGAATGCTTTTTGATTACATTCATGTGATTTGAGTCGAAAAAAAAAAGAAAGTTTTACTATCGCCTCGATGTTTTGCATAGTCCCACAGTTTGGCATTCTGAACAACTTTTTCTTATAACTTTTTTCGATTGGAGCTGTATTTAAAATGACTGCCATTTAAACGAAATCTTATTTTTTCTATATTTAAACACTCAGTACAGTAAATCGAATCTAGATAATACAGACGATCTTGCATTAGAATAGCGAACATGTTCTAAATTTTTTTTTGATACTGCGTACTTTTTGGGTCACCCTCTACTTCAAAACACTTTGTAAAATCTATTATATTATTTACCCTTGTCCAACTAGTCAACATACAGGCAATTCAATATCAATTTATCTGTTATCGCAAGTGCATTTCAGATGTGCCCAACTGCAATCTGATTTACATTGAATACAGGATATCATGAGTGAGCACGGGCACGGACAAAGCTTGCGATCCATAAATCTCCGGAGGTCACAACTTTAAACACAGTTCGTTTTATTGGGGTCTCTCATGAATATGAATTCTCTAACACGAGGTGTTGCCTTGATGCACCGTTTGCATAGCTGGCTGCGTTTGCATGCACTCTCCAACCAACGAAATATATATACAATTTATATAAATTTATATAGAATTATCTTCATAGAATAACCTATAATAACGTACCATAACCTAATTAACCCAAAAATGGTTTATTTTTTACCTTTAGACAGATGCACTGCAATGGAATTTTCGATGTCCTCAAGGAAGAAGAACGTTAGAGTTAAATTATATTTTCTGCCATTCATAAAGAAAGTACAGACGAGATGCTTACCTGAAAAGAAAGAAATCATTGTTAGTCAGATATTAACAATAAGAATATACAAAAAAAACTTGACGTTGTTAGTCAATAATTTATAGAAACTGCCCAACTACTGTGTTTCAAGCTATGGTCACTATATCGCCATCTATAACTATTTGCTGCTAACAATTGTGGTAGTTCAAATTGTGTGACGAGCTTTACAAATATTCTTTATTAATTCGGTTTCCCTATACCTAGGATACAATTTTTTCCTTCAATTATAGACATTTTAATAGTCAGCTAATTTCAGTCGCAGAAGGGCAAAAAAAGTATAAGACTATAAAGTGGGAAATAATTAGGAAGTGTAGGGCAGCTAAGGAACATTGGATTGATAGAAAGTGTAAAGAAGAAGAAAAATTTGAAGTAGGTAAAACCGGATGAGGCGTATAATATAATTACAAGGAATTTTAGAGATGTAGGGTACAGTAGTAATAATATAAGAAACGAGGCAGGGGTCATTTTGATAGAAAATGAGGAAAAGGCAGTTAGGTGGAAAGAATATTTAGAGAACCTATACGCAGGCCATGAGTTAGGAGATATAATGAGAGAAGAATTCGATGTAGCATAAAAAGATTTAAAGAATAATAAGGCGCCCGGTGTAGATAAGACACAGGGGGAAATTCTAAAACATGCAGGACATGAGGTTAGAAATCGTATGTTTAAGCTAGTTTAGTCACATTTACGAGACGAAAGTTCCAGAGGATTATAAACGGAACCTAGTAGTAACCATACCTAAAAAGAGAGACGCGGATAGGTGAGAGACATTTAGAACAATTAGCTTAACTTCCCATGCGTCAAAAATCTTAACTAGTATTGTACAGAGGAGGATGAAAAAAAAGGGTGGAATTAGGGGAAGATCATTTTGGATTGAGAAGAAATAGAGAAACGCGGGAGGTCATTCTAGTTTTACGGCTAACAATAGAGAAAAAGATAGAAAAAAGAAGGAGTGAGAGATAAGAAATAGGCGAGATAGATTGGTAGGACACCTTCTCAGGCTAGTCAGAGACATACGTATTAGAAGCAGAAACAGAAATTAGGAGAGGTAGAGATAGACCTAGATTGGATTACTGTTCGCAGATAGTTTAGGATGTGGGTTGTTCTAGTTTTAGGGAAATGCGAAAATTAGCTCATGATAGGAAACAGTTGAGGTGTGTGTCCAACCAGTCTTACGACTGACGACCTTATAATGATGAGTTCCAGAATGTCGGACCTTAAGAAGAAACAGCTTCACAAATTAACACTACAAACCTATACCTACGCAGAACCATAGAACTATGCATATGTAAAGGAATACCTAATTTCGATTGTCAACATAGGCAAGGATACTAAATATAAATAATGAATAACTGGTAATAAATAAGCGTCATCTGGTAATAAAATTAAACTTGATACGTTATGGCAGCTGTAAAAGTATTTAATATGAAATAAATGCCTTCGGTACGTGTATGTTTGACATTACATGTCTTCGCTGAAGATCTGTCTTGACGTATTTGGTTTCTCGTTCTTTTGTTTTCGTTTTTTTCTTTTGTTTGTTGAACGATCGTATATATTAAGTAGACATAAATAATAGGATACCGGATGTGCACTTAATTTCTTCAAAGTACAAGGCAATGCAGAACAAGAACGACAAAAAGTAGTAGCATTAAATTAAGTCAGACATATGCTTATGAATCGTCTGTACTTATATCTGCAACAACAAAATTCAGTTATTGTTTCTTTACATTATTCTGATTATGATCACAAATTTCTAATTGTGGTATATATTTAACCATATAATTTATTAAAATTTAGTAATTTTGTTTCTTACATATACAGGGTGGCCCAAAAAGTACGCGATATGATCACTGCGGCAAAACTGAAAGTTTAATCAAAAAATATTTCAAATAAAATATGGTCCTTATTTTAATGTAAAATAGTCTGTATTATCTAGATTTGGTTCACTATACTGAGTGTTTAAACATAGAAAAAATAAGGTTTCGTTTAAATGGCAGCCATGTTAAATACAGCTCCAATTGAAAACAGTTATAGGAAAAAGTTGTTCAGAATACCAAACTTTGGGGCTATGCAAAACATCGCTGCCATATTCGAATGCTTTTTGATTACATTCATGTGATTTGAGTCGAAAAAAAAAAGAAAGTTTTACTATCGCCTCGATGTTTTGCATAGTCCCACAGTTTGGCATTCTGAACAACTTTTTCTTATAACTTTTTTCGATTGGAGCTGTATTTAAAATGACTGCCATTTAAACGAAATCTTATTTTTTCTATATTTAAACACTCAGTACAGTAAATCGAATCTAGATAATACAGACGATCTTGCATTAGAATAGCGAACATGTTCTAAATTTTTTTTTGATACTGCGTACTTTTTGGGTCACCCTCTACTTCAAAACACTTTGTAAAATCTATTATATTATTTACCCTTGTCCAACTAGTCAACATACAGGCAATTCAATATCAATTTATCTGTTATCGCAAGTGCATTTCAGATGTGCCCAACTGCAATCTGATTTACATTGAATACAGGATATCATGAGTGAGCACGGGCACGGACAAAGCTTGCGATCCATAAATCTCCGGAGGTCACAACTTTAAACACAGTTCGTTTTATTGGGGTCTCTCATGAATATGAATTCTCTAACACGAGGTGTTGCCTTGATGCACCGTTTGCATAGCTGGCTGCGTTTGCATGCACTCTCCAACCAACGAGTTGCCCGTGCACTGTTTGAACTGCCCGAATGAGTGGTCCGCCCGATGGTACTCCATAACGAACCTTATTTACAAAGAAACATAAACAGACCGCGTCCGTCGTCGTTGTTTATATTCTCAAAGAATAGCGATTTAAACAGGGAAACAACGGTACAATACAGGTCAACCATTGTTGGTTGGCTGGCAACCGAATCTATTCAACGAAATGTTTGCGTTGCATTTATTCCGAATGAGTTTTCCAAATTTGTCATTAAAATGCAGATTTTTCAACAAACGAATAATACCCACCCAATTTTTTTTTTGAGTAAATTCAATTCTACAATCCTTCATAGACACGTGACTATATCCTACTTCATTATCATCATAGGATCATCAGTAGTAAGACTGGTTGGATACGCATTTCCCTAAAACTAGAACGTCCCACATCCTAAACTATTTGTGAACAGTGATCTAATCTAGATCTGCTTCTACTCCTATTAACTGTTGTTTCTCCTTCTAATGTGTCTGTAACGAGTCCTTCATTCTTGAAAAGGTGTCCTACCAACCTATTTCACCTTATCGGTTTCCGTAACGGTCTCTGTCCTCTATCCACAATACCTATCCCAAAAGTTGTCGCGTCTTTAATATGTTTATCGCGGCTTGATAGGTACATCAAAAAATAGCGGTAACAGTGTGCATCCTTGTCTGACTCCGTTCCCGATATTTTCTTCTCTACGTTCTTGTTCATATTGTACAAGTGTCTGTTGCTCTTTATACAAACTATATATGTATCACTATCCCTATATTTTTAAGTATATTTAAATCTTGTCCCATTTAGCATCGTCAAAAGCTTTTTCTAAATCTACGAAACCTATCTACGCGCTCTCTCCCTATTCCATTTCTTTATTGGACCCAGCCATACACTAACCGATTATATTAATAAATATTAATAATTACTTTGCAAAATACATATATATATCTAATTTATTGACTGTTTTGTAGCTCTGCAACAGCAATACAGCAGCAGCCCCTAGACGGAACAAAGTAAAAGTAAAAGTGCCAAAGAAAGCTTGATCACGACCTCTTGCTACATGTCAGATAAAAATACAGACCTTTTTGTACCCACTGTATGAAATTATCATTAGCACCTTTTACATGGTGCTAACACTTAATTAGGTATCAATCTAACTAAGTCTAGCACCCCTTAGTAGTAAATTCCTGCAATAAAATACAAGCCAAAAGTATGTAGTCGTTTGGTAGTAAATCACACAATTTACTTCCAATATTACGTCGAGCTTCCCGAATAATTGTACGAACAAACATCCACAGGGTTATTTGAACACAAAACTATCTGGGAAGTTTCTGCCAAACTTCCGTCGAATTTCAATTAAGAAAATTCGGCAATTTAACTTCGGCATTATAATCATCATGTAAGGCATCCATTACGACCCAAAATTAACAGATTAAAGCGGTGTAAAGTTGATGATGAATTCTTAGCTATTGACCCAATTTCTCACGCGCTATTCACTTGAAAATTTATAGCGTGCCTTTCAAAAACACCCCGCGCACATCTGATAACATGCTGCTCCACTTATCCACCCCGCCGCGGCCCAGGCGTCAACATAAATCCTACCTTTCAGACAGCTTACAAGAAGTAGCAGCACATATACGAAAGTACGAAACGCTTGGTACTGTCTAATACATAACCAAAAGTGTGACTTTAATTAAAACGTCGTCGTCGTCGGAAAGACGTATTTTAACAACCACACGGCAACCGATTTGGATGTGGCGTCGTCAGCACCCATTTAAATCGATGTAAACCTATGTGTGATAGTACCTTATGTATATGTAAACATAGTAGGAGTTCTTTATCAACGCCACATACAATTTCGCCCTCCCACTGGGGCCTTGTACGTTGAATCCAATCTATCAGACATTTCAAGAACGTCTACCGAACAAATTTAGGTTTCGGGTTAATGTAGTGGTTATCCGAATCGTTTGACAGGAGTAATTAGTTTCACTTGACAATTTATTTACTCAATTAGACTACATACGTGAGCAAACGGTGGCGTTAATAATATTTTGGAAAACAAACTAAACCTGTAGACGTTTGATCAATCACAAACCTACTTATCAGAATTCTGTACCTATCTGGAAATTTGTCAAAAATATTCTTCATTAACTCATAGATTTTTGAAGAAGTAATGGCGATTATTGAACATTCCAGTTTTTGGTAGTGGCATCCCCATCATCTTAGGGTCTTCAATCCTAAGAATTCAGTACGCACTTTCAAGTTTTTTCTATCCTGAGCTAATCTTTGTATTTCTCTAAAACGAGAACATCCCACTTACTCAACTTCTTGTAAACAATACTCTGTTATAGGTCTACCGGTAGGTAGTTCTCTTAATTCCTGTTTCTACTTTTAATGTCTCTAACCACCCCCTCATGCCTGAGAAAAAAGTCCAACCTCTACGTTGTTGCTTACGTTTTCCTTACCTTTCTAAAATTTCCCCCGCTTTAACCCTCTTTTGTAGTTTAAAGATTAACCAGTATAATAACTATGAGATAAACTTATGCTAAAAATTTTTCACAATACAGGTAAATGGGCGAAGCACGTGTCCGAGATTAGTGTTGTGGTATTTGGCGTAAGTCCTCCTCATATGACTGTTGCTTCTAGAAATCGAATATTTTGGGCATCGCTTTAGAGGATTACCCGACAGCTATTATAGGCCTTTCTATTTTCTATATCCCCATGAAAATTTTTTTACAAAGTTAAATCAAGGATTTATGACCACGCTTTTTCTGTCAAACTAAACAACCCTTCTTGATATTACTTTATACTTTAAACAGTTTTTCATATATGCAACTCAAAATAAAGAGCCCGAAATAGATCACAATGAATGTCCCATGCCCTAAGTAAGAGCCGGGCAAACTCGGTACTTTTGACTCCCGAGTGCTCCTCAAGGTTAACCAAGTAGCTCCTCATTGATCCTGCGAGGGCAAACTCGGCTCTTTTGACTCCCGAGTGCTCCTCAAGGTTAACCAAGTAGCTCCTCATTGATCCTGCGAGTGCGAGTGAGATGATTCTTTCCTTTTCTTATCCCTTCCACTTCATAGGTGAGTCCCCTCTTCCATAGCCAAACCCAATAGTTTTNCTGGATTCCTTGATCTGGTCATCCGATCAGAAATTGATCAGCGCACAGGACTCTATCTGTAGATCCAACCATGTGATCAGAAATTGATCATAGTAGAGTATCCTATCTCGTAATCCAGTCATCTGACCAATTTCTTATTACAAACTAATGCTACAAATTCTATTACGGTTTCGGTACAATCTTTAAATCAAAATTGTATCTGATGTTCTGAACTGGATCATAATGCAGAATAATTATTAATTAATAATACATTAATAATAATTACTAGTATAATGTTATGACTAATTAGCAAATAGTTTGTTTATTTAAATTATTATTTTGATGGGAATGGATCTGTTGAATGGGTCTAGCATGGATCTCTGAAACGGATCCGTCATGGATCTTATAAACAGATCCGACATGGATTTTTCAAATGGATCCTATGTTGATCATATATGGCGTGACGATTTTCCATCATACCCCGATCAGAAAGCCTGATTTATTTCTGATCAATTTTCAGGCAATTCTGATCCGTATCGGATCCAATCCACTAACTAATTTCCAGTTTGGGTAGCGCTCGTTTCAAATAATTCCGTTATCGGCTGGTGCATACGCCCATAGTACAAACTTGATGAACAATGTACGCATAATAAGACGCAGGATTCGAAATTATTTAGAAAATGATACACTTAATTCCACTGTAATTTCTGCTATAAGAAAACTGCAACAAAAGGCAACGAACGGCATGTATAAAATGATTTAAACGCAATGTAGTATTTCCTTNATCGGATCCAGTCCACTAACTAATCCAATCAAAAAAGATAAATTTTTGAATTTGCAGGAGGAGACTTTTATATGTCATTTTTCAATCTAATTCACATCCTAATTAAGAAAAAAGCTAAAGCATCGGCCGGAATTAGAGCCCGGGTCCGTTTGCATGGCACCCCAATACGGAAACCACTTGGCCATTAACCGTTTGTGATAAATTGTGTGTCTTATATGTTACTGACCACGATCCGAGATTCGTCAAGTGATGTGCGCAACGTTCAACGCAGTAACATTTTTCTCATAACAGATAATTCCGCCAGAATATGTAGGAATTTAAAATAACATTTTGCAGAGCGAGGGGTATACTGACTGTTGCTCTCTTGTTTTCTGAATTGATCGAACTTGTATCGGTTGGTGTCTAAATTGGAAAAAAGTTTTTGCGTGTTCTACGATACCGCTCGGACGAGCCAACGCAACGCCATCGCTATCGTGGCAAAAAGTGAGCCGATCGCTACACGGCCCAAGTCGTGACCAGCAAGTTGTTATTAATTTTTCGGCTCCGTTACTTTCAATAAATCCAATAGAGAATTCCGCGATGAATATTGTTCTCTTACGTTGTTGTTAAAATTAATTGGTTAGTCGAGGAACAACGAAAGCGCCGCTAAGATCGCGCCCGCCGTCAACTCCAACCAACAATGCACGATTGACTCTTGAATTCGACATTCTTTCCCTTCTTTCGCTACGACAGTAAAGCGTTAGCGGAAATATAATTTTAGCGCCACAAGCTTGGTAAAATAACAAAAGAATTTCCCGAAAATTTTCAACTGATGCGTGATCAATAAATGACACGCAGCAGCACTGTCTTTATAGGAAAAAATTAAGTGATGTAACGTCAGTTTTTAATAGTTCAAATCGAAAGGACTTCAGGCAATTCTTATGGAAAGTCTCCTGCAATTGGAGTACGATGATTTTTATGACTTTCTGATCAACATAAAAAATAAACAGATTCTGAGCCACTGTAGTGTTACTTTTTCTTCCTACTTATTACCAATAAAAAATAGGCGAGATAGGTAGGTAGGACACCTTCTCAGACATGATGGTCTAGTCAGAGACATATTAGAGGCAGAAACAGGAGTTAAGAGGGGTAGAAGTAGACCTAGGTTAGATTACTGTTCGCAAATAGTTAAGGATGTCGGTTGTTCTAGTTTTGGGGAAATGCGAAGATTAGCTCAGGATAGGAAAGAGTGGAGGTACGTGTCCAACCAGTCTTAGGACTGATGACCTTATGATGATGATGATGATTACCAAAAAGTTTAGGTCAAAAAAGGACAGAAATCCTGTCCAAACCATCCCTACCCTTTCCGTTACGTCATGAGTTCTAAAGCGCTAGACAAGAACCATTTAATTATTAAGACTTGCATAGAAATCAAGTCAGTAATAGATATCCACGGAAAAAATGTACCTAACCGACCCATTTTTCCAGTCTTGTGGTTTCTGAGGTTTTCGCTTAATTTTTTATAGTCGATTGGTAATAGTAAAAATCACATAATGAAACCAAGCGGTCACATAGATTAAATACGAAAGGAATTATAATCGTTTCGCGCCAACATTTTTTATCGACACCAGCGATAATTGCTTTTTTCATTGGAAGTGTCAGAAAATGCGGGTAGAGGCGATCTTAGGCTTTTAATTTGACATTAACAATTAATGAACAAATTGTAGTAATCATTGGATTTTCTCAATCGGAACTGCACGTAGCAGTTCGTCCTGCGGTAGCAAAAAAAAAACTGGACAATATCTCTTTTTCAAGAATTCTTTTTCGTAACGACGCGTCGTCGAGAAGCAGTAAATCAAATTTGCTTCTGAAAAACAAATAACCTGTCAGGATATTATGATGAACGATCGCCATGCAGTGAACAGCTGGATGAGAAAATCATCAAAAGCTACAAGAAACAATCAGTTTAACTGACATCGCAACTATATCACTACAATGTTGAAACATTATATTCGGTTACTAACTTTCAAATAAATCGCTTCAACATTTTCCTTATCTTATTCCATTTTATGTACCTACAGCAATAGATTAATGTCAGCAATTTTGGTGTTGAATTGTGTTTGTGATGTACCATAATGTGCTGCTCCGCAAAATTGGTAATAAATAATAAAATATAT
>NW_020442466.1:2909574-2921848 GCF_000699045.2 Agrilus planipennis
CCAAACCCAATAGTTTTGCGAACGTAGTAACGAAAATTTTCGTAGGTATTATTTAAGTTGCGAGAGTGGCTTCGCTCGTCTACGGGATGAAGGGGCTTGATATGGGAGTGGAAGGGAGAAGAAAAAGACAAAACAAAATTATTCATTACTGCTTACTCTCTCGTACTCATTGAAGGGTGAGGAGTGACTCAAACTAACCTCATGTAGCGGCTCCTGCGAAGTTAAAGTTTGCCCGGCTCTGCCCTAAGTTATCCGATAACTACTGCAGTAAACATTAATAAAGAAAAACAAACACTTAATCTAAAATGGCCTTTATTTTGATAAGCCACTGGATGTCGTCCTAGAGTATAGACATATCGTTATTCGATTCGGTCGACCACTTGTCTCATGTTTCCTGTTGGATTCCGGTCGGTATGACAGAGAAGTTGCATTAGAGAAGATCAGGTGGGTTATCTCAAATGGCGATTCGTCGGGCCAATTATGTTACACCCAAGCCGAAGCGACGACAGCCGGTCAAGTTTATAACCTCGGAATATCCATGCTCCCTTGGCATACCTATAATAGTACAACCGAACAACCGGTCTGCCGATCGGGTGTTGTACGTTGTACCACAGCAACAGCTACGGCTTGCAGCTTATTAATTGTTCTTTATTGCCACCATAAACAGTATTTGTAAAAGTTGGCCGGTATTAGTGGAAGAAGATGGGAACAAAAGTTATTATAAACCAACCAACAACCCGACCGTCTTTCTGGCGAGAACGGAGGCCCTGAAATGGAGCTGTAAGTGTTGGTCTTTGAAATTTTACCGCAACACTTAAAACTTTTATTGTTGCCCGCATTATATCCATTGAAGACGACATTGGGTCTCGCATTATCTATCATTATTGCTTAGTTAACTGTCTAAAGGGTTCTTTCGAAAATTACCAGATGTTTGTAATTATTTGCAGTTCACGAGTATGTGCATATATATCTTGGAAATGCATTTCTTACTATTGCTCTTCACGTCTATTTATGTTCGTATTTTTTTTCTCTTTGAGTTAAAATTAAGTAAAAAGCACACCAAACTCAAATGATGCCGTCCTCTGGGGTAAAGCACCCCGGACGTAAGCTAGTCCCCCATTCGGGGGGTGTCATCAATAGGTGTAATAGTGGTAAGACAATGAGGCAAGTCGGGAAATTGGAAATGTAGTGTTAAAGGCGAATGATGAGGATACAGTGGATAGAGAAGGTTAGAAATGAAGAGGTATTAGAAAAATTAGGAGAACAGAGGACTCCATGGAAGTCAATAAGAAATAGGCGAGATAGATTGGTAGGACACCTTCTCAGGCATGAAGGTCTAGTCAAAGACATATCAGAGACAGAAACAGGAGTTAGGAGGAATAGAGGTAGACCTAGATTAGATTACTGTTCAAAAAAAGTTAAGGATGTGGGATGTTCTAGTTTTATGATTATCTCAGGATAGGAAAGAGTGGAGGTGCGTGTCCAACCTGTCTTAGGACTGACAACCTTATGATGAGTTAAAATATTGTTTAAAAGTAATTCCTAATTGGCATAGTCAGTTTTTTAACTATTGTATCAACACTGTTCGCGATTCCATTGATACAGTGAAATGTTTGCAAATAATTTCCCTGTTTTTACCCTCCATTATCAGGCAACACGGGAAGCAATTGGTGAATAGTTTCTAAAATTGTATCCAAGCGTATACGATTTGAACAACATTACAGTCGTTCGCGCTCGCAAAAAGAAAGAAAAAACGGAAACGCAAAAAAGAAAAGGCATCGTCGACATCCTCGAGCTACGTTCTTCCTTCTTCGAGAGATATTGTAGTTGCTGCTATGAAATTGAAATAGAGCTATTGACGCCGATGGCTGTTCATTATATTCAATTGCGGGAGCATCCATCATCTTGGAGGAATGTTCTTGCAGCTTCCTTGTTCGTACTCGCGGGTCATTACAAATGCTCTAGCTGACTGGTTACTGTCAGCACCAAGAGATCGCCTGCAGCCGAATGGCTTTACAAATTTCTAGTAGAACTCTCGTTATCGCTCAATCGACAACGTTTCGACTGTTATGTGCCGTAATTACAAGCCACAAAGCCGAGATAATAATTAAATTTGTAGCACCATGCTACTACTTCTACCATTCTATCACTTACTACTATTATCATTATTACATATATGAACTGCTACACACAATACCATAACGTTAATTTATTCAAAAGATACAAAGTTTTTGATTTAACATCCGATGGTGAAAATAATAAATGTGCCACATCCAACGTAAAAACTTATCAAACAACTTTACAATATAGTAGGTTCCCCTACTTGAAGTTTTTCAGTAACGTTCTCTGCCTAAAATGGCTTGCAAAGATTGGTTTAGGCGATAAAAAAGAAATGGGAACTTTGAGGTTAAGGACAAGATTAGGCTCGGCAGCTCAAAAAATGGTGATGTTGTGCTTTTGGTGAGATCAAATGGGTGTGATATACTTACTACGAACTACTAAAATCTAGTCATTTACAGCTTCCAATTTTCAAGAACAATTGGCCAATTACTTAATAGCAGACGCTATGGTTGAAACGACCAAAACATGCTGCAACATAGACCCAGTGATTCTGCAGAATGGTGATAACGTTCGCCACTGTTGCAACAACGGTCAATAATACAATGGAGGCACTCGGACGGGAAACATTACCTTACTTGTCAAATTCCCTAGACTTCTTTCCTAATAATTATCATATGCTTCTTTGGATACACCATGGTCTTTTGGAAAGCAATTTCCATCAGAAGAATGACTTGATAAATGAATCGTTTCGGAAGAATCACAATTCTTTTGTCATGGAATCCATTTATTCTCAGAAAAGTCGGAAATGTTTTGGGTAATGATGGACGGCATTTTGAATGAAACTATACTTCGTTTACTTCCTGTAGCGATGTGACCTTCACTTTGACCGCCGCAAAGTAGAAAAGAACAGTACTAGGCCAAAAAAGGAAGGAGACAACTCCCGGCCAAACTCTTAACCGGCGAGCAGCGTATAATCCGTACAGTACTGCACGGAAAAATTGACCATTTTATCCACTACAATTGCATTGCTCAAATGTGCTGTTATTGGTAGCAATTACTACTGAAAATATCAACGAGATGTTTATTTATATTTGAAGACATATTAAAGGCTTTAATGCTTGTTTTCGACTCGCACTACTATTCATGATTGAACAAAACTTTTGGCAGGTACTGTATGAAAAAGTATGTTTAATGAACAAGAGTCGAAAGTATCATAAGCTTTTTTCTCCCTACCTACGATTTTGCCAGCGCACATTCAAGACATTGGAAGGGGCACATCGCTAGAGAAAGTAAATGAAGTATATTTACCCCATTATTTGTAAATATGGTTATTGCTGACAAAAACAACGAAAATCAGGAAAGCTCAACAATCCTTACGTAAAATGGAATGGAGTAAAATTACTCCACGTAAAGGTATTGCATGTAACGCAATATACGTATATTTAATGCATGTATGTAGATATGTGCATTTAAAGAAACAATCAAAGCATGTTTAATAAATCACACGGTAACCGTTTATGTTCGCAGTTCTCGGCATGTTGACGTGTACATGTCAGTGTCGGACACTCTGCCAGCGGACAATGCGGCGATATGCCGCCATTCAACTAACTAGTCGGTTGTCCGTTGAGTTTTACGAATTTCTAAGGAAACTCAAGCTCGTTATCGCCTTTTAAATCGAAACGGAACGATGTTAGCCGTGCGTTTCGAAAGACAGTTCATTCATTATCGCCGAGGAAGAGTCCAACAAGCAGAGTCAGATAAATTCCGGAATAGAGAAAAGGTCCAGAAGTTTAACGGGTTGCTACTGAAACGACGTGATGGGGAGAGAGAGGTTCTGAAATAAATCGTTCAACTATTCGGCGGAGGAAGGACCCGGCTGGCAGCTTGACCGAAACTTTCGACGGAGCACGAGTTCCAGCTTGTTACGAAATTCCAACACAAAACCGATAAGCGGATGGAGACGACTCTGTGACCCGAATAAGACAAACAAGAAATCGATGAAACCCTCTAAGACGAATTAAGATAATCCGTGTAAAGAAAATTAGCAAATGCAAATTGCCAAGGTAAGTCAGTCGCCCCAACGTGGCAAGCAACTAGATGTCTTAATACCTATGTGTTAGAGTAAGTTTCAATTTTTTAAAATTAATCCAATTCATTTTATTACAAATGGAAATAATAACAACTTTGTGATAATCCTCAAAAACCACTGAATGTGTTTTAATGCGGTTATCATTGTTATCGTCATTGGTAAAGGTGATATACTGAATTTTGTAGAAAAATATCTCACCTAATGTTACTCCACAACAACAACGGAAGAGTTGAGAATTATTGTAGGGTTACAACCAAAATCAGAGTACGTAAAATGTCAAAGCCATACAGAAATTGTGACTATTTAATATTGTAGTGTTTTCGGTGGTTTTTGGTATTGCACAAATATGGCGCGATGAATTAAAAGAAAACACTAACATAGAATTGGTCTCTAAGATTTTTATAAACACACCAACAGGAACAAGACAATCACAAAACAATAACAACAACAATAACGATAATAACAATAAACGGTAAACTTACGAAATAGCTGGGAGAAAAGAACTAGAAGAACTCGGAAGAACTAACTGATTTTTGAAATCGAAAATAAGGGTATTTATAGTTAATAATTGTTGAAGATAGACAAGGAGAAGGGTAGTTTAGAAGGAAGACAGAAGGTACAAGTACTGACGGTAAAAGTTCTCAGAAGTAAATAGAATGGAATGTTATTGCCGGAGAAACCAGATTGTTAGTAATTATAAGACAGGGTACATGCAGGTATAGGGGTTCCAGGTAATGAAGCATGCTTAAGAGTTTGAAATTAAAGTTGAAAGTAAAGATTTAGAAATAAAATAAATTTTAGAAAATAAAATTCAAATATTTACAATATGTACAGATCGCTGCAATATTAAAACCAAGTTCTTGATAGAAGTTCACTCTTGCTAAGAAAAGTGTTATACTAATGGCGTTAGTGAGACGAAGAAAAGTTTAATGTCGATACCTGTCAGCAACGGTCGTTACCCACAACTTGCCCCCGTTATTTACCTTTGCAAGTTTCAAGTCGTGCACCTTTTCATTGGTAAATACCTATAATATACCTACATACATATAGGCATACACACGCGTATAGAGGCGTGTGTGTATATGTGTCTAGATGCTTGACAATACATTCCTCTTCCAGGCGTTATCGTATCGTTAGCGGGAACGACCTCCTTTTCCGCGTCATTTGAGTCAGGCGGGCCTAGTTCGCCGTAGGTAGGCGAACCTAATGCGTTTTGTATGTTCGCCGAGAATTGTACTAGTCGAAGTAGGCTGCTAACGCCACAGCGGCAAACCGCGATGATGATACAGCTTCCTTTCGGTACGGAATGAAACAGCAGAAGAAGAAGAAGAGTAGCAACGAGTGCTCGTGATAGGCTGCGTGCAGAGCGGATTAATGGAAGTACTTCCCGTTAGAAGGCAATTTCTTTCCTATCGAGCACCTGGATGAGAGCTAATGCGAATTATATGAACACTTTCCTGGGCAGAGAGAGAGGAAGAAATCGTGGTGACACTTTATAAAAACTGACGAGAAATATTATAAATTTTACACCAAGGAGCATTCGTAACAAACAAAACATTACTTATGACGTTATGTTTGGTCGGTTAATTTCTTTGCTGCAACACAGAAAATCCTATCAAAATTTGTTAATTCTTAAAATGCTTCATAGCAAAATTCATTTCGTTAATGATAGATAGATCATACATAGCATGGAAAAATAATTACAAATATATATAGTTTGTCTTTGGTTTCAACCAATATCATTAATACTATCAAATCTTGTCACATGTTGCAAATGCATCCATTTATTCGTCTTTTTCATTGGTTTACGGGAACGTAAGGAAAGACAAAGGGTCTAACCAGAATGCGAGATATTTCATTTTTCTGACAGCGTCAGCGCAACCGAAATTCATTGCTCGTTGTGGTTCGTAATTAGGACTTCCGTATCTTCCTACGATCGGAACAGTTTGATCGATGACCGAGCGGTTCTCTTCCGTGCAAGCCGCTGACACTAATGTATTCGACTTCCCGACGTGGCAATACCCAGTTGACATTTATTTCCTCAACTCTACATTTCTAAAGATAGCAAACAGAGGCCACATACTCCGCTAGACCGGAATGCGTAGAAAACAGCGAAAGACACATGTTGAGAGGCAACCTTGTTAAAATGTCACCATACGGCTGCAGGATTCCAAAAGGAATCACATTGCTTTTCTAATAAAAGTGAACCAGAATATAGATATATTTTAAATTTCGGAATTTTTAAAATTACCGATTTCTTTTTCACTGTTTGTATCCTTCTTCGTATACCGTAGAATCTCTATAACTCGAACATCAAGATAGTTATCGACTTATGGAGGGAAAATATGTACCAAAATGGCTTGCAGGGACTCACTGATTATTTCGACTAATAGAAGGTTGAGATTTCGAGTAATGGAGATTTTGGGGCTTGAAAGGAAGGGAACAAAACTTTTTTTCGAGTTTTGGAGGTTTTTGATTTATCGAGATTCGACTTAAAGAGATTCTACTGTAATACCTACTGGATTGATGAATTTCAAGAAGATTTAGACAAGTACATACGTATAGATATTTAGATTCCGTTTTTTTTGGGAACTGCTGGTTTTCCTACATCTGTTTTCAAATTATTTTCATTTCCGTGTGGATGTAAGAAAACTGCGAAAATAATGTTCATGAACATGGACAGTTGGTGATATTTCACGTGCTTCATGGTACAATGGAGGAAGGATGTGAATGATACTCGGTACGTCTGTAGAGAGATCCGAGGCAAGTGCAAGTGTACCTTCTTCTTATTTGGCTTATCGGGGTCCATTGTCGCGAAAACGAGCTTGTCGAATGGGCAGCCGCGCCGCCGACGATATCACACGGTCTCAACAAGACGACGTTTATCAAGCCGTTAACGAGCAGAACAGAGCATACTAACACATACACACACACACTAGTCCGAAGGAGTCCAGTCCGAAGAACCGAGCCGCATGCATGCATCTCTCGAGGATCGGAGAGTCGCCGCCCGATATAATTTACAGTATTGGTCGAAATCAATATGCCAATTCATCTTATCCGTCGCCGTTGTCGTCGTCGACGGGGCACTTATCCATACAATGTGACTGATGGAAGATAAGCCGAAGCCGCGGACGTCTGAATGGGACCAAGAATCGAAGCGCTGACAGTACCAGTCTACGTTGCCACTTGCACAATAATCATCCAGATGCAACATAATTCAAGCACAAGACGACAACCAACCGAATTAGTAGTTGGTAGTGCTGCATCTTTGCAATGCAATGCTACTAATCTCAGATGTTCAAGGAATTCTAAAAAAAAAGTAGTCACAAACGCAGCAAGAGGATTCCAGCCATACCTACAAATATCTTTTATGAAAGTTGTCGTCTATATATAGGGTCTATAGCATTATGCACTACTGACAATGTTGTCCTTTCTGCAATCGTATTGTTAGGACCAAAAATTGACAGGACCAAAATCTAATTTGCAAGGTTAATCCCAAAACTTACTCTGTCAGTTCAAGTCCAAGAACAACATCACGTCTGTAAGGTTTAACAAAAACAAGGCCACTTCAATTTTTTCAAACAATACGACACGTTCAGCAAGATAAATAATTTAGTAGATATGACCAACAACATGACCACATGAAGACGATCAAGACCATGTTAGCCTTTAATACATTTCCTAAAAATGAATCTTGTCAACACAATCAAACCAACATTCCGATCTTTTTAGACTGATGAGTTCATATAAAAGCAGCGTATGTAGTTGAAGATGAAATTGAGGAGAAGCTCAACGAAATTAAATAGATTTTTATCGTATGCAAAGGTGACTGGATGTATGTAGGGTACTGTGAACGGTGCTGTAAGACAAACTTCTTGTGCGCCGTCGCAGTAAATCCGCAAGCGACACGACGGAGGAAGGCGACGCGGCTGGAGAGTGCGGCGTAGTTAAAATATGTTCTAATTAACGGTTTTTCTGCAGACCATGCGATGCGTGAAACGGACCACACATCGTCCAGAAAACATAACGATTGGGGCAAGAGTGATTTCCTCTCTCAATTATCAACAACAACTCAAACCACTGCCACTGCTAACATTTCGCTTTACGATCATGCATATTTGCACCTTAATTAGATACTGTTCGCCATTTATTTTAACAAATACAATGTAATAGACCAGCATTTTATTGTTGAAGGAACAGGACAATTGTATGAGCTGAGTACCAAGTTGCTTGTGTGGAAATCACCACGACCACCAGCTGGCAAACGTACGTACAACTAACCATGTCTTGCTTAGATTCTTTCTATGATTCCCTGTTTCGCCTGCCACGCGAGCGAGCAAAGCCGTGCGTTAGTGGAGTTATCCTTGGATTCAGAGGCTGCCAAAGCGGGTGGTCGGTGACCAGGCTGCTGCAGACAGACACTGGGCTATCGCGGCCTGCATCGTGGGTCGAACACAGCGGCCTATATTAATAAAATGCTGAAAATGTCACTTTATTACCCTGCTCTAATGAACCACTCCTGATGGCGCATTAAAAAAAACGGACAGATGACTCCGGCCCGAATTTCACAATTAAGACGAATAATCGCTAGCTGCCAGAAATTCTTATGACATCATGCCGTTCGTAATACGGTAGGTTCGACCATAAAATTTAAACAAAAATGTAGATGTAGTTTGTTTTCAGTCGTCATTTTATTTCTGTTCTCTACGTCGGACATCTTATTATATATATTAAGATGATATTTTAAACAAGAATTTATAATAATAATAACAAACAATCTCATTTGAAAAGTAATATTGAAATTGAGAGAAATATCTTAGACTCCTTACGACATTGTGTCTTACTATTAGGTACATCATATTTTCTTGAATAATACGTTACAAAACCTGTATCCCCTTTTGAAATATTTAGTTAAAATCAAATTAAGATATTAAATGTACGCATCCGTTTTTTATTTCACTTAAAATTAGCACTTCTATGCTCGCGAACGGTTAATTTAGAAATTCGAAAAAGACTGTTAAAGGTGTATTTTTGGAGCGTGGCATCATATGGGTGCGAAACATGGACTGTGGGCGCGGAAGAAAAGACAAGGTTAGAAGCGTTCGAAATCTGGTGTTACAGGCGAATGATGATGATACCGTGGATAGAGAAGGTTAGAAATGAAGAGGTATTAGAAAGAATAGGAGAACAGTCACATAGTGGAAGTCAATAAGAAACAGACGAGATAGGTTGGTAGGATACCTTTTCAAATGTCTAGTCAGGGACATATTAAAGGCAGAAACAGGAGTTAAAAGAAGTAGAGGTAGACCTAGATTAAATTACTGTTCGCAAATAATTAAGTATGTGGAAAGTAAATTTAGAACAATTAGCTTAACTTCTTATGCGTCAAACATCTTAACTAAAATCGTAAAGAAAAATATCGAAAAAAGAACAGAAAAACTATTAGGGGAAGACCATTTGGGCTTGGAAGAAATAGAGGAAAGTAGATGGTCATTCTAGCTTTAGGGGTAATAACAAATAGAAAAGGGAAAGAGCACGTAAATACCTACATTTGTAGATTTAGAAAAATGTTTTGATAGTGTTAAATGGGACAAACCGTTAAAAATACTTGAAGGAATTAAGAAAAGTAGAGTAAGACACAAATAGTAAGGATGTGGGATGTTCAAGATTTAGGGAAATGAGAAAATTAGCTCAGGATAGGAAAGAGTGAAGATGCGTTTCCAGCATTAATGACCCTATGATAATGAAAATTACGTAAATCTAAAAACCGGAACTATAATCAATAGTACCTTAATTGATCGAAGTGTAGTTACGCTTTCAAAAATTACCATAATTAATTAAATTCTCTGCTGTTTCTTCATTCACATTACCAGATATTAGAGAGGGAAACATCTCTTTCAGGTCTGGTTAATTAACCCGTGTTGATTGTGACTCATTGACTCCACTATAAACCAAATGCAGTCAGCTGCACTTTCTATCTATGTGTTAGATAGAGAACGGGATGCCTACTCTTTTCACAAGTTTCATGAAGAGAACGTTTTAATTAGCAAGACACCTACTTGGTTTTATTAGAGTTAAGTCAGCTAGTCGACATTAACCACTAGACCTCTAACTAGGCAATACCACTACATAAAAATATATGACGAACGAATTCTCAGATGCAATTCCAACATCTTATCGTATGGTAAAAAACGCGAAACAAGACCGTTACATTAGCGAGAAATTGTTATGTATACATAAACAGTGGTGGATAATGGAGTTACGTTTACCGTTACTAATTATTACCTAAGCCAATTATGAACGGTAGTCCTGCTGTTAGCAGCTTTGAATTACAATTAATAAATAATAACAACTACACGTTATGATTGTTAATAGGCAACGGAAGAGGTTAAAAAGAAAAGTCAATGCTCATTATTATTGACTCACGAACGTTTTACACTCTCTTACGCTTATTAACTACAGACGAGACCCATGCGAAATACAATTCAGATAAAGAACATCTAAAGTCTAAAGCAGCGGTTCCCAATTTTTTTTTTTTACGGAACCCTTTCTGACTCAGTCTCTTTTGGCGGAACCCCATCTCGATAATAAAGTAAACTGATAAGAGTTTTATGTCTAACAGTAAGACCCCTGCCACCTGGTTGCTTTTCTCAGAATTTTGTATATCTTTATATGTAAGGACAAAAAACAACGTATTTCACAGAACCCCTGTGACCCTTCTACGGAACAACAGCGTTCCGTGGAACATCATTTGGGAACCGCTGGTTAAAGGGTGGTTATTTGGTAGGTAACTTGTTGAACTCTTTATCACCCCCATAAGATAAAATCTCACCGGTAAAAAATATTAACGACTTTGTTGGGGTAGTAATAGAAGTACACATTAACGTCAATATGATCTGGAAGAAATTTTAACAAATTCAGACCAGTCCAACTTCCCCCTCAAGTTAAACAAGTTCCTCTCTAACAATGTTGGGTAATATCAGGTAGGTCCTGTGCTCATTATAGGTATATTTTTTACAATTTTGCCATATTTCTGGTAGTAGCATAATTCCACGCTCATAAAATTTTTGGTCTTTGCTGGCAAAAAACTGATCGAGGAGGTTTTTGACCTCCTCATTTGAGGTGAAGGTTTTACCGTCTAAAAAATTTTGGAGTGACCGGAACAAATAATAATCCGATGCTGCCAGGTCTGGAGAATATGGTGGGTGTAGCATTGTATCCCATTCAAGCTGTAAAAGCTTTTGGCGAGTGACCAAACTTGTGTGAGGTCTCACGTTGTCTTGGTGAAACACTACACCTTTCCTGTTGATTAGTTCTGACCTTTTCATCATTTAGTTTGTCCAGCTGATGACAGTAGACTTCCGAATTAATCGTTGTGTTTCGAACGATTCCTTTAAAATCCCACCAAACAGACAGCATCACCCTTTTTTGGTGAATATCGGCTTTGGAAATGGTTTGAGCCGGTTCATCTTTTTTGCTCCATGAACTCTTGCGTTTGACGTTGTTGTATACAACCCATTTTTCGTCCCCAGTGATGATGCGCTTCAAAAACGGATCATTTTCGTGACGTTTGAGAAGCGAATCGCAGACGTCAATGCGCCGACACAGATTTCTCTCTGTGAGAACATGGGGAACTCATACATCGAGCTTCGAGGATAATCCCAGGCCTTTCAAGTGGTCATAAACTGTTGAATTTGATAAATTTAACCTCAATCCGATCTCACGTGTTGTTATTCGCCGGTTCACATCAACTAATGCCTTTATCGCGTCTTTATCAGCTTCAACCGGCCTTCCCGAACGTGGTGCATCTTCGACATCAAAATTGCCGGATCGAAATTTAGCGAACCAGTTCTGGCACTGGCGTACGTTCTGGCACTGGCGTACTATCAACACATCTTCTCCATACATATCAGTCAATTTCGTTCTGGCTTGAACAGCATTTTTACCCTTTCGAAAATGCTGCTTATCGCTCTCCATATTTAAAAGGGTACCAACCAAAAACAACTTCGTAGAATTAATTGGAATTTTTCACACACAAGCCTTGCTATATGAGCTCTCAAAGCATGTAAAAATTATACGGCTTAAATGTGAAGTTGGGTGCAAAAGAATACAATTAAATCCTCT
>NW_020442466.1:2922027-2928362 GCF_000699045.2 Agrilus planipennis
TGCTGCTTATCGCTCTCCATATTTAAAAGGGCACCAACCAAAAACTACTGCGTAGAATTAATTGGAATTTTTCACACACAAGCCTTGCTATATGAGCTCTCAAAGCATATAAAAATTATACGGCTTAAATGTGAAGTTGGGTGCAAAAGAATACAATTAAATCCTCTGTCGGGAAAAAACGAAATGACTTTCCGAACAACCCGATAAATCAGTTTATTTGTGATTCCTTCGTCATCGTTATGAACCACAGTAAATGTTTTTAATTTAAATATGTTTGAGGTACCTAATATCATGCCTAGTGCTGAGGTGGTTTCTAGACGGTATACGTGGATACTATACATATTATAATTTATATGTTAAATATATCTAATTAACTAGTTACTAAAACGAAATCAAATAAAATAGATAAGTAATGAAAATATTCCCATCCAAAGATTTTATTCATGTCTTTTTTTCTACGGCGTCTACCTATTAAAATCGAAAATTATTCGAATTACATTATTTATTTTCTTAATTGCACGAAAAAAAACGAAACTACTAATTAGTACCGGTAATTGTCATGAATAATGGATTAAACGCGATAATTCGGAAATTTCATCACGTACGACATAATTTAGCTCGCGTATATCCACGCATTTGAAATGAGTCTGGACAAACGTTAGCGTAGAAATGGATGCATTAATCGAATGGAATTCGGTTAAAAACGCTTTTAATATTCCAACTAACAACAAGTTGATCGACCCTCGTCATCATCATCATCATCATCATCATCATCCTCCTCTTGGTAATCGTCGTCAGCATCGGCAGGCACATATTGAATTAATAACAGCCAAGAAAGATCACGGTGTGGACGGCGTTGAAACAAAAAAGTAAATTGCTGAATTACAAAGCACAATCTTGTAGTGACCAACGGCTAATTTGATTAGTGCACTCTAATTATTTTCTAATTGAAGAAGAACAACAACAGCCCATGTATGAACCTACATATATAAAAGGATAGCGTTGTGGTATGCATATAATACAGTGTAAACTCTATATAACGACACTTAAGGGACTGAACATTTTTCGGCGTTATAAAGAGTGGTCGTTAAATGGAGAGAAATAAAAGATATTATTTTACTATTCTATCATAATATGCATTTACCAATATAGTACACATTTTGCACACGAACATTATTATTCATACATTCGTATAGCCTGTTATCTTCGTCTGATGTTTTTTGCTGCTCCAATATTTTAATTGTATTTTATTACGCATCTTACTCATATCTTGAGATACTGCTGGATCAACTTGATTATATAAAAATTATTTTTTTAATAGTTTCGCTGCATCAAGTGCTTGTTTGATGGTTGGTGGAGGGACAGGATCGTCTTCTTCAACAACGTACACAGCTGCAGTTCTTATCTATTTCGGCAACTTAGAAAGTACTGCTTAATGATTTATAATGCCGCATTGTTGTCGTTAAATAGAGTGAGCGTGACGCTATATAGAGTGTAATATTGTATAGAAAACAATGTAAACCAACCAAAGTCAAGCAATTTCGACGGTTTAAGGAGTTTGTCGTTAAATCGAGTGACGTTATTAAGAGTTTACACTGTATGTACATGTTTCCAACCATAAGAAATGTGGCAGGTCAGGTGGTTCCCCCGACTAATAAATAACAATAAAATTGTTATAGTCCGAAATGCGGGTGTCGTCAGTTACACAACAAAATATGTAAATTTTAGTTTGTAAAATACTGCGAACAACTCAAATTAATTAGTAAATACTAATAAACCAATACAATAATTACTGAAAAACCTTCTCCATTGCTGTTTTCATAATGATTCTGAGAAATATAAGGGATGCCTATAAGAAATTACGAAAATTGTTTGATGCCCTGAGGTAACCAGAATTACTATGCTTATTTTTAGTTGGCCCATAAGTCAGAGTCAAGAATAGTACACTTCTCCGAACGCAAACTTAATAATAACGATTGAGCTCCTATGTATCTTAATTAATGGACGGATTCCACATTCTGTTGTGTTCCAATAAACACCCCCAGTTAGCAACCAATCGTTCGTGGTAATAAGAAATGTGATCTTTTTATGAAGCATAGCAATATTCTACGATGTTTATCAGGGCAATCGAATGATTTATAGAATTTCCGATGGAAAAGAATGAAAGAGTCGCAGTACTACAGCAGAAAGCTACAATTACCGTTCAGCGATGGCAATTAATGTCATATCTATTGTTGTGTGGAGGTAGTACAACAGCAAGAACAACAACAGAGAGATACGGGAAAGGCACACTATTACCACTATTATTATTCGTTCGTTCGGTCGAATAGTAACTTGCATTTGAATTTATAAATTGGCGGTTGTGCATTTCCTAAGGAATTGCTGTAATTAATAAATCAAAGGCCAGTGTTTAATTAACACTTAGGTTTCCACGCTGCTCTGCACCAGTTGTTGCCTGGATAAATGATGACCCTGCACTGCGAACCGAGGAAATAACCTCACGAACGTTTCTACACGAAATACATAATTTCATTTCATGCCGTTCCATTTTCCTCTTCTGTTCTCGTATTCAAACTTTTATAAACTTCATCGATGTCAAAAAGTCGAACCCTACAGCTTTTGTAACCGAATTTACATAAACAGTCAAACACGGTTATAACGAACGCTTGGTTTTGATGAACGAAATTTAAAGAACAAAATTATATTTCATTTAAACACGTGTTATTCATACTTGAATATAACGAACACACTATCAGCTTAAGCGAACGTTTTTCAATGGGAAACCAGCAGATTCGATCGGTTATAACGAACGAATACTTGAATTGGAAGTGGTCTGTATTCTGTCGAAACTGCCAGACGCGGATCGCGATTTCGATCTTTTTGGATCTCATCAGCGCGCACAGGCAGCTCCGACAGAACACAGATCAACTTTTACCTGCTGTCTTAACAGCGCGTTTTAGAAAATACCACAAATGGCGCGGTAAACGCCATCTGTAGTACGATGCTACTTTTAGGATTACGTATGCTCCAACAAGGTCCATTTAAATATATGGATATCTGCTTGCTGGAACGAATCCCGGCGTAGCTAACCTCAATGTGAAAGGCACGTTACCATAATCGAATAAAATAATCTCAAACGAATACTTCTTCAAGATTAGCCTAACCAAACATGAATCTGGATTCAACATTCTTACATTGTTCTCATACGGAATGTGCCATAATTCAAAAGTGTAATGTTTATATGCCTAATAGAGAACCAATCTTTAATTCTATGAGTCTCTAGAAGTATAATTTGTGTACTAAACTCTGAAAAACTAAGACTTCTTTTTATAAATACCACATATTAAATCAGAGTTGATATTTCCAGTTATTGGACACTGAGCTACACACTTAATTTAAAACCAAAATTTCTTGAAATTACGAAACGTTTTATCAAACCAAGCAGGTACGGTTTTATTTCAGAAAAACACCAGAGTACATGGAGGATAGAGAAAACGTACCTGTTACTCGAGAATTTGAAATTAGTTTTGGGCACCTTCAACCTAAACCGGAGCAAATAGTCTAAAATAATTAGAAATGTGCGACGGTCAGACGGGTCAGAAACAACACAACATTTGCGTCCGCTAGTAATGGATTTTGGTGGCTAGCCATGCACAAAAACCGCACTCGGTGCTCACTGCGTAATTAGGGTGGGCAAAAACGGTTTCGCTACGCCTTCGAAATAACAAGTCATCGTTTGTGATTCCAAAGCAAAAACGACTTATAAATTTGGCTTGCCAATCAAGCTGCTGCTTCTCTGCTCCAACTTCGAACAAAAACAATTATAGGTACATCACGAAATTACCCGAACAATATATCCAAGTTACAATATATTAGGCGAAAGGGTACCAATGTCACCAAACAAAAAACAATTTACCAATTAACGGCAATAATCGAATGGGGACTTTTTCTGGATGTATTTGGAACACAGTGTTCAGAGCTAGTAAAGAAGAGTAAGGTATGTGTCACAAGTCACATAAGAAAAGCACATGAGCGTAGACTAAATTTTAGAGGGGTGGTGGAATTAAAAAGGGGGTTCAAACTTTCCATGTTTTACACTTGATGAGATAAAGTTAACAGTATTTCAATGTCAAAAAATGGTATCTAAAGATAACAAATTACCCATGGTTACATAATACATTATGAGTTACGTTCAGTAAATGGTCATCAGTGCACAAACACACCCCTTCCAATTCTGAGCCAATGTTCCTATTTCTGCTTCTGTCTTTAACTAGCCTTTCATGTCTCAGGGGTTGCCCTACCATCTCTCACTCCGCTTCCTTATTACCTTCTATAGCGTCCTCTGATCCCTACTGCTTCCAATTTCCTCATTTCAACCCACAAAATTTACATCATCATAGTATACCTAATATATTATTATTGTACAAGGATTTAGTAGAGATTTTATTTTACTGTCACAGATAACATGAAGTTGAGCCAATCAAAAAGCGATTTGTAGTTTTTATCAGTCTGGCTTTTCGTTCTCTTATGAAAACTGCTGTACAGACATTATTTACCAGATCCTTCCATTACTTAATTTGAAGATTTTATCAGGAAATATAAAATATTTACGTAAAACAAATACCGGGAACTCCATCAGCCTTTCCAATAAGTGCCACATAACATTTTGTCATTCTCTTTCTTGCTTCGCAATCATTAACATTTATCAAGATAACTTCTCACCCTTTAATACCATTTCCCCCTATTTTCCGCCGAACTGCGTTCAAATCGAATTCCTCACCACCTATATTAAATGGATTTTGGCGACGCGACGTGAAGTAAAGCGCGTTCTCAATGCGACGCGAGGCGACACCGACGCCCGACGATCTTATCGCTCCCATCACAGATCATCCAGATGCAGTATCCGAGTGCCTATTTGTCCACCCCTTGTGCTCAACCGTCACCGAGAGCAAAAAGCGCCGAGTCACCGCCAATATATATTCAAATTTTTGGTCCCCCCTGAACATATCGGAATGAATGCATTGATCGACCTTTCCACTGATGGAACCCACGTATGTGGCAGACACCGAGAGGACACGACAAAGACGGAATTCGCATACTCAATGAGACCCTTTTGTACAAAATCGAAATTTCATTAAAAATGCTAACGATCGATGAGCCTGTACGAACAATGTGGAAGAATTTTTAATCCCACGAAATGGTTCATTTATCTAACGAATGGGGAAGAGACAAAACATAATCAAAAGTCCATGGTGGTCAGTATCCTTTCGAAACCGTCAGACGCGAATCACAATTTCGATTTCCATCGATCTCGTCAGCACGTCGTCGATAAGTTCCGACAGAATACAGACAACTCTAACTTACTACCTCGACTTTTTGTCCTGTTTGGGTACATATCTACTTCGTAGGGGTTGCTACGCGATTCAGTTCAATAAGTCGATATCCTTATGCACTTTGAGGAACAATTTATAATCCCACAAATTGATACATTTATTTAACATATGAGCTGCATGGAGAAATAATTAAAAGGAATTACTAATATTTTCAAAAAGCATGTTTCTTTCTTTTATTTTCAAAACTACCTATTTAAACAAAATTCATTGCCCAATCAGAATTTTATAGATAGGGGGAATCTCATCTTTATCATAAACTCAGGTTTTGATAAAGAATGTTTAATGTTAATAAGGGATTTCAAATTTTCTACGAAGTCCACAAGAACATATCAATATGATGCAGGTGCTGTTACCAATCTGTTCCAAATATTTTATTGGAAGCAAAAAGTAAGCATTACTGCGGCCGTAATTTTTGCACGTGACCATGGCGGTTGGCCAGTTTACATGACGGTCTACGAAGCTCATAAGGCTCTCTCTCGATCTCTACCTGATGCCCACCGATGCCGCGTAATTGCCGTCTGACACGACCGTCCTCGGGCTACACGATTAGGACCCCGCGATTAAGTCAGTTTCGGGTGAACTACCACAAAAAACCGGGATCTAATTTTACGCTGCCCTCAAGAAAGGACTACGAAATTTATTGCCAACCGGCCCGGTCTAACTGCTTGGTTGATGTGATACATAAACTGGGCCTCGTGGTAACTTTAGAAACAATTACATCGCAATTCCCGCCGGACAGCAATATATACTTCGTTTAGTTTCTGTAGCGATGTGACCTACAGTTTGACCGGCGCAAAGTAGAAAAGAACAGCACTAGGCCAGAAAAGAAAGGAGACAACTCTCGGCCAAACTCTTAACCGGTGAGGAGCGTATAATCCGTACAGTACTGCACGGAAAAATTGACCATTTTATCCACTACAATTGCATTGCTCAAATGTGCTG
>NW_020442466.1:2929538-2931998 GCF_000699045.2 Agrilus planipennis
AAACCTGCCGAAACTACGACCGAAACCGAAACTGCGTTCGGGAGTTCTCGCGCTCTGCTCGGTCATGTTCGGCGCGTTAAATTCCATCCAAGCGAAGTAGATTAGTAGACATAGACATAAAAAAGCATGAATAATCTTCAAAAGAAAAATGAGCCTAGTCTACTACACTTACTCAAATAAACATCTCACCTATTTTAAGTATTTTTAAGGCGCAATTGAAGTATTTCCTTAAATGAGGGGTTGTTATGTTGATTTTGATTTGATTATCAATAAGTGAAAATGTCAAAGACTGCAAAAAAAATAAAACTGACTGATTATAATAACGTTTTCTTTATTTTTCTCTCAAAACATGATCCTTATAAGGAAGTTTCAGTTTCGGTTTCGGCCGAAACGGAGACCGTTGCCGAAATTCGGTTTCGGTTTCGGTTTCGGTCGTAAAAACCAGTTTCGGTCGGACACTAACCCGGTTAGAAGCTTTCTGGCTGTAGCTGTAGGTATTAATTATATTATTAATAATAAATCAATTAATAAGAAAAGTTTCTCGATGGATTTTTACTTACTAATTGAATGATTATTATTGACTTTTTGTAACACCAAGTTAAATAATAATTAAAAATCAACGGTAAACCTTAATAACAGCCCCAGGTCCATATTTACTTCAATGAAATATTTAAGCAGTTTTACTAGACTAAAACATACTACGTACGTGATCTGGCAATTGTAATTAGTACTTAAGCAATGGTTTATTAATTAGAAACTAAAACCATTTTGCTTCCATCAACCAATAGGCAGTGGGTTCGTTTATGAAAGATTGAAAGCATAATAAAGATAAAGACGAATTCGTGTTTGGTTTTTAAAGTTGTTTTTTAACTTGAGAGCCTCGAGTATGTTTGGCCAGTTGTTTGGCCCAGTGCCTGCCAGTGCTTCATACCTGATGTTAAATTAAAAAATCAACCGCCCGGACAAACATCGGAACTTTTGAAGAACGCTTTCGAATCGACTTCGGCATTTTTAAAACGTTTACCTTTTTGTAAATAGAACAACACAAACCGAATAACGTTTGCTCTTTGCGCCACCGTTAAATTTCTACTACAAATACGAATTAAAAATTGATATCTAGCATCTACCTACAAAGATACTCATTAGTACCATTGTAAATGGTAATAATGAAAAAGTGCATCATTTTAGACTCGTGAATTAAGAATTTATTTTATTAAATAACTAGTTCTTCCCCCTGCCCCCGACTATTTCTATTGTTCCACTATGACGTAGTGTCGGCCATCATTCTTTTCTAATTGTTGCAGTTGTCGGCCGTCATTCTTTTTCAATTGTTGTCGCATTGTCACTGATGTCGGCCATTATGGCTTTTTAATAGATGTATAGTAATCAACGATTAAAATGTAAAGGAATTGTTTGTAAATAGGTATGCAACACATCGTACACTTCAGCATAAGANCCAAGACATTAGAAGGGGCACATCGCTAGAGAAAGTAAATGAAATGTACATTTGATGTAAAGGAACCTCCCCTTAACCAAGAACCGTGCGGAGTGAGTTTTATCTTTTGTATACATATTTCAAATGCAAATTAACACCTAGTAAATTAAAATTTCCATATCAACTATCATAGTTGCCTACCTACTACCTGTATTTATACATGCATATACGGATGTGTATACATATCTAGCAATCTATATGTATGTAAATGCTTGCGGGAACGGTTAACGCGTAATGTTAGTAGTTGCTTTAGAGGTTTAGAGTTCCGCATATATTCTATGATTTAAAATGCTCTTTGCAACGCCGAGTTGGCACCACCCGGCTGCCGCTACTGCCGCATATATAGAAGGACCGGCGACGACTACCTATACTGCACTACAAAGGTTGTAGATACTACGTTTTCTCTAAATAAATGAGAACTGGAAGATTAAAGGGATGACCTTTTGTACGTCAAGTTCATAAACCGTGAAGGAAATTTTAAAAAATTAGTACTGCGTAAGATGTGTGGTGTAATATAGCTGGCTGCAAATCAAAGAGGTGGCGGATTCCATTCTTTGGACTTGTCGACTTTTTAAGCAGAGATTTCTTTTCATTTATGCAGTGCCTATTAATATAAGGTGACCAACACTTTGCAAGTATTTCATAGGTGAAAAAAAAAGAAGAAAAAACAATAAAACTTTATTTTCTTTTAAAAACAAATTTTTCTTCGGAGTGGTTTTTTTTTTGCTAAATGAGGATGTTCGTCTAATAATGTAGACACATCCGAACAACTTTCATTTTGCATATTAAATTTGACCGTTAAGACGGCAGATAATGTTTTTACAGAAAGTTGCGACTTCTCACTGCTCCAATAGTCATTCCCTAGTGAAAATACCCTTTCAACAGCAGCATTAGTGCCTGGACAACATAAGGAAATTTCTATTAATTCAAATCACTGTCAAAATAATTTTAAATATTTAATTAAT
>NW_020442466.1:2932256-2972594 GCF_000699045.2 Agrilus planipennis
ACCAAGCATCAAACAAGCACTTGATGCAGCGAAACTATTAAAAAAATACTTTTTATATAATCAAATTGATCCAGCAGTATCTCAAGATATGAGTAAGATACGTAACAAAATACAATTAAAATATTGGAGCAGCAAAAAACATCAGACGAAGATAACAGGCTATACGCAGTGTATTAATAATAAGGTTCGTGTGCAAAATGTGTACTATATTGGTAAATGCATATTATTATAGAATAGTAAAATAATATCTTTTATTTCTCTCCATTTAACGACCACTCTTTATAACGCCGCCGTTATATAGAGTTTACACTGTATTTTAATTTTCTGTACGAAACTCTAGTGAATGAAATTTAAAATATCCGCAACATTACAATAAAGTTATTATTACTTTTTCATATTCATGAATTGTTGGTTTTTGAAAGTGCTTTCGCCGCCTACTAAATAGTTACGGAATTTTTTGCAACAGAAGATGAAGTAATTCCTGGAACAGTACGTAATACGACACAAAGCCGCTAAACAAAGCTTTGCACGCTTCATTTGAATATCGCGTGTAAGGGTGCATTTTCGTTACGCTTTAAGCAAGGAATGAAGAGAGAGCGTTGGGACGCGCCACGGCGCACAGCGCCCACCGGAACATTCACCATCCAAAATCAATTTAGCAGAAGGTAGAGAGAAAGAGAGGCGCACGAATTTATATGATGTAACACGTTTAGAAAATATTCTTTGGTGTAAGTCAATTTTCCGCACAATGCTACTATGAAACGATGGAAAGATAATACAAGATTATACAAAGCTATAAGGGTAATAATGACAAAGTATCATCTCCTTATTTGCAAACTCAACTTAATTTTAAGTATATGCCACATATATATATATATATACGGAAAAATATGATTTGCTAATGCTATCCTGTTTTATTTTAAAATTTGCAAATGTTCTAAGTACACTAAGAGTAGGTTTAAATATAGGTACCTAAATATTTTGGCATTAGTTCGGGTTGTTAACACTCGTGTTAGAACAGTTAAAATATCATCGATTGGTATTTGTAGATGAAGTTATTTTTGCCAGCCGAAATTTCATTTTCTATCGGAAACAACAAATATATCTGAATTTCCAATTCACATTCATTTATGAATTATATGTATTTTAGAAGATTAGGCATAAAATTTCGAACAAACAATTGTTATTTAAGTATAAAATACACCATAAAATTTGTTTTTGAAAGGTCATTAAATTTAGTATAATTTATTTTAACTTCATTTCATAAAAATTAACTACTAACACTAAAGAGATCTCCTAAAAAGAATAATATTATTTTGAGCTTAGGTTAATTTAATTACTATTTTTATTACAAATGCTATACCACGAATTTATTTTAGGTAAAATAATTAACGAACTTGAAAACAATTTCTTAATTTCCATAATAAACTGACAATACCTATTAAATACCCATTAATATAAGTAGATTCTTATACTTTCCGTTTAGTTATACTTCATTAATTAGTCGTCAAATTAATGTGGTGTATAATGAGAAATTATACTTATTGTTACTAATCATAAAAAATGACAATCTAATGTAGCAAGAGGGGTGTGTTTGTGTGCGATCGGGCACACGTGTGCGTGAACGGCTTATCGATTCGACGACTAGCCGCGGGCGCCTTTCTTCATGTGCGTCGTATTTGTAAATGTGTGTGCCGTACCTGCGTTCTGGGAAAGCAGTTACACAGTTCAATGAAAAAATAAACTATCCGGATGTTTCCAGAGGGTTCCAGAATGTAAACAAAAGAGTATTTAAAGGAAGAGACGATCGCCGAGAGAGAAGAAGAAATAAATTGACCGTTGCAGAAGTGAATCCAGAGATAAATTGACAGTGATAACAGTGAAATAAATAGCGCAGTGAATAGTGATATATCAACAGTAGTNGCAATTGCATTGCTCAAATGTGCTGTTATTGGTATCAATTACTACTGAAAATATCAACGAAATGTTTATTTATATTTGAAGACATGTTAAAGGCTTTAACGCTTGTTTTCGACTCGCACTACTATTCATGATTTAACAAAACTTTTGGCAGGTACTGTATGGAAAAGTATGTTTAATGATCAAGAGTCGAGAGTATAATGAGCTTTTTTATCCCTACCTACGATTTTGCCAGCGCGCATCCAAGACATTAGAAGGGGCTCATTGCTAGAGAAAGTAAATGAAATATATCTTATAGTATATAGGTTCCACTATTACGATTTTGATTATTTTATACCTTCATAAAGAATCGAAAACTGGTCAACAGCGAGTTGAATATCTACGCCGAAAGAACTAATATTCTTCATTATTTCTAGACTTTATTTTCCACCTTTGGGTAAGAAACTAGGCAATTTGTGAACATTTTAAATCCTTTTTCGGTAAGAAATTATGTAGAAGCCTCTGTATCCAAGATTTATGTTTTGGCATGTATCCTAATCCTCTAATAAAGATTAGAACTGATTGGAATTATTTTACTTAGGTATTACTTAATTACTCAAGACGCACTCAACTTAAAGGTATTGAAACTAAACATAAATTATAAGTGTAATTGATTTATTTATGAGATTCCGTGTGAAATGTATTTGGAAGCATTAGAATTTATTATTCTGATCATGGGGCCTACTTGCTGTGTAGATCAGAAGAGATCTGGGATCTGGTCTCCATGGTACCATATCTAACTCACTCTCTGCCTTCATTACATCGACAGAAATTGATGTGCGAGTCACCCTTATTCTCTCATTTGAATTGTGGCGGACATTAATTTGCCGAGGAGATTTAGACGGAGCAATCGGTCAGTGCTGAAGTTTAATTTTAGGCGAGAAAAAAAATTAGAAGCACCATTTTCATTTTAATAAGGATGAGAAATAGAACAACAATAAGGTTTTCTGAAAGACCTAAAGCCCTCTGAAACTTAATCGTGAAACGAATAGTAAATATACAACCACAATGAAAATTAAAACAGCCCAACATGAAATTAAAAAAAAAAGAACAATTCCAGTATAGAAGGAGATATGAAATGGTACAACTTTTCTGGTACCTAGTTTAGTGTCCGACCGAAAGTTCGGTTTCGGTTTCGGCGGCAAGCCTGCCGAAACTACTACCAAAAAACCGAAACTGGGTTCGGGAGTTTTCGGGCTCTGCTCGGTCATGTTCGGCGCGTTAAATTCCATCCAAGCGAAGTAGATTAGTAGACATAGACATAAAAAAGCATGAATAATCTTCAAAAGAAAAATGAGTCTAGTCTACTATACTTACTCAAATAAACATCTCACCTATTTTAAGTATTTTTAAGGCGCAATTAAAGTATTTCCTTAAATGAGGGGTTGTTATGTTGATTTTGATTTGATTATCAATATTAATTCTTCATCTGTTTTAATTTTAATGTTTGAAGAATGCTTTTATTTGATTGCATAAGATCGTATATCTGCGTCAGGAAAAGACAACACAAACGACATAACAACTTGTGCTAGTGTTAAGTATATTTAGTAATATTGGAAAGGAGGTTCATGTTCTATAACGAAAGTATTTGCTTATTGTAGCCGATTTACGATACGGCATATAGTATAAGTGATAGGCACCAAACCATTTTAATAAAAACATTGAATTCTTGATACGAAAGTACATCGCATTTCTTAACTTATTATATATAGATTACGTCCCTATTCCATAAGTAGTTTCGGTTACAGTTTCCGAATCCCGGGACCAAAAAGGTATTCGACTTTCGTATCAAATTTCAAGTCCCGATACTAGTCCTGAAAATCCAGAAACTAAGGTGATAACGAAATAAAACGAAAGTAAATTCGAAAAAACACGAACCCCCTTTCCTAGTGTAACCTACCATTATTCCGTGGGGGTAGGGTGGGTTTTATTACTTATTTTATTATTTTTTTATTAGCAACACATTTGAGTACAAGTCAGCACAACTTTTTTTTATTTTTTTCATAAAATGCGGAGTTATGTAACTCTGGCTAGTATAAAAAAACAACGTGAACATAAAGTTTTGTAGATTGCCAATTACGAAATGACATTCATTCCCAGTGTTTACACAGTTTTATCAAGAAACTTTTTTACGCAGCTACTTCATATTCATTAGTATCGGCTCTGCATTTTTATAACAGGAATTTTAGCGACTTGAGATCTAAAAAAGGCCTGCGTTTCACGCTCGAGTTTTCCAAAGTTTGAAGAGATTTCAAGTAACAAAATGTAATTCAGTAAACTTTATTAGTACCATAATTAAAATCCCTTCCTCTTTACACTCGCTCTTTTTTTTCCGGTTGTCAATGCTGTGAAAATTAAATATAGAACTTTTAGAAAATTCATTATCGCTTGTACAAGTCGTATTCATTTTCTGAGAGCTTATTAGTTGTTAGTTATTACATTACTCAGTATTANTTTATGTTAAAAATTGTTTAAAAAATTAAATTTAAAGGAATTGTTTGTAAATAGGTATGCAACACATCGTACACTTCAGCATAAGAAATTGCTGATACTAATTACGTAATACTACTTTGCCCTATGCTGACAGCACTCATAATTTCTTTTATATATAATATTTGTCATGGGTGTAGAACGATTCATTAATTTTTAAATAATATTGATTGATTGAGAGAGGTTTTTTACAGCTTTTTTCGTATACACAGTTTCATTTTAGTATAAAACCTTCGAACACAAAAATGTACCCTACTATTTTTTAACTGCTCTATTACAGTTATTTTATTTTCTTGAAAACTTTACAAATCATGAACCATCAAAGAAGCCTTAAATTATTTTCGTTTTAAAGAAGTAAATATCTCTAAAATCCTAATTGTTTTTAAATTGCTGTATTCTGGCACCATCAGTAAACTGAGGAGTGTGTAATTTTGGCAGAATTAAGGAGAAGATTGGACATAATTTTGAAAATGCCGGTGGCCATTACGAAACATTAAGTCTAATGACATCGGATCTTATGTAACAGCTGCTTCAGAAACAGAAAATGGGGTTTCGCATAATTAACTTAAACCTCAGATTCGTTTAAATGACATAATAACGTAAGTATAATGAAAAATACATTAAAAATAAATACATTTCGTCAAAAAGGGTTAGGTAAAAATAAAAGGCGTCATAAAATAAGATCAAAATTATCCAAAAAAATAATGTGAGGACAATAAAATAATAACAGTATTAAGCTTTATTAAGACAAAACAAAATTATTTTCCACTTTTTCAACACTTGGTTTTTATTTATGTTAACCAATTTTCTCGCCTCTGTCCTCTTTGTAAGAGAATTATCTTATTTGAATTATATCTTATGGCTAATTTGTAGTGAAGGAATTAATTTTATAGACCCTATTCATTCCAAGTAATCTGATAGCTTCAGATCATGTTTGGAGGATCAAATATTCCTTCTAATCAATTTCAAGCTCAGAGAATGATCTTAATTGGAATCAAATTTTGTAGCTAATTTATAGTAAAATAACTAAGATTCCGAAAAAAAGTTTGATCGATCAACTTGATGTTTCGTTGGCAGATCACATACTTTTACTTCTTCCAATATAGAGTTCAGAGAATGGTCAAATTTCTATTAAATATTTGTGGCTAACATGTAACTGCTTTAGCTGTGAAGAGAGACAATGAAAATAACAAAAGGCGAAGAGAGTGTAGCCTAATTTGTTAAAATTTTTCGTGGCTCCTTTAAATCGGCAAAACAAACATTTCATAATGCAATATATATGGACTCTGTAAAAGGAATTATTCAATAATAATAGGTACCAATACCAAATTCCAAAAAAAAAAAAATCTTATTGTCTCTGTTCAACATAGGAGAAAGCAAAAGTATGAACTACTAACACGATGGCAAGTTGGCCGATCAGCCGATTTTCCAAGATCTAAAGGCTGTAAAAAATGACTTTTGATACTACGTATTGTCTACAAAATATGATGCTATAAAAAACTAATAGTTTCAGCGCAACTACAAATTACCTTTTTGTTTAGATGCGGTGATAAAAATATTATCTGTAAATCTTAGAGTTTTGCTCTCAGATTTGTATATTTCTTTTTTTGCTTCGTCAATAGAATCATCTGTCCGCCCCAAACTTTTGAAATGTTTTAGAATCGCATCGATATTCATAAATGGTTAATATTTCATTTGTATTAATGCAGATTGACCTTCAGTTCGTGAAACAGCAAGAAAGATGAAGATCAGGTCTTACAGATAAGTAAATTAATTAGACACAGAAACAGAAAGTGTGCGTATATAGACGGATCGTTCTCGAGTTCGTTGGCCAATGGCTTTGAACTTGACTTTCGATACATGATAAATGTTTTTTTTGTTTTCAATCCTACAGAAACTCGATGTTCTCATTAAAACGCACGTTGGATTATTGATTTAATGCATAGCAAACGTATGAGAAACAAAATACTTGATAAAAAAATTCACACTACTATGGAAAATGGAAAATATAAACAAAGCCAAAAGTTTTTCCACATCCCAGAATAATCTATTGGAATCCTAAAATAATTCTTTCGTAAGGTAATTTCTCTCACATTATTTTTTATCATGCATATCTAAATTCCATTACTTTTATCATCTTTTATGAGCCCAAGAAAATAAAAGTCACATTATTATGTATACTTCGTTTACTTTCTGTAGCGATGTGACCTTCAGTTTAACAGGCGCAAAGTAGAAAAGAACAACAATAGGCCAGGAAAGGAAGGAGACAACTCTCGGCCAAACTCTTAACCGGTGAGGAACGTATAATCCGTACAGTACTGCACGGAAAATTTGACCGTTTTATCCACTACAATTGCATTGCTCAAATGTGCTGTTATTGGTACCATTTACAACTGAATATATCAACGAGATGTTTATTTATATTTGAAGATATATTAAAGGCTTTAACGCTTGTTTTCGACTCGCACTACTATTCATGATTGAACAAAACTTTTGGCAGATACTGTATGAGAAAATATGTTAAATGAACAAGAGTCGAGAGTATAATGAGCTTTTTTCTCCCTACCTACGATTTTGCCAGCGTGCATCCAAGACATTAGAAGGGGCACATCGCTAGAGAAAGTAAATGAAATGTACATTTGATGTAAAGGAACCTCCCCTTAACCAAGAACCGTGCGGAGTGAGTTTTATCTTTTGTATACATATTTCAAATGCAAATTAACACCTAGTAAATTAAAATTTCCATATCAACTATCATAGTTGCCTACCTACTACCTGTATTTATACATGCATATACGGATGTGTATACATATCTAGCAATCTATATGTATGTAAATGCTTGCGGGAACGGTTAACGCGTAATGTTAGTAGTTGCTTTAGAGGTTTAGAGTTCCGCATATATTCTATGATTTAAAATGCTCTTTGCAACGCCGAGTTGGCACCACCCGGCTGCCGCTACTGCCGCATATATAGAAGGACCGGCGACGACTACCTATACTGCACTACAAAGGTTGTAGATACTACGTTTTCTCTAAATAAATGAGAACTGGAAGATTAAAGGGATGACCTTTTGTACGTCAAGTTCATAAACCGTGAAGGAAATTTTAAAAAATTAGTACTGCGTAAGATGTGTGGTGTAATATAGCTGGCTGCAAATCAAAGAGGTGGCGGATTCCATTCTTTGGACTTGTCGACTTTTTAAGCAGAGATTTCTTTTCATTTATGCAGTGCCTATTAATATAAGGTGACCAACACTTTGCAAGTATTTCATAGGTGAAAAAAAAAGAAGAAAAAACAATAAAACTTTATTTTCTTTTAAAAACAAATTTTTCTTCGGAGTGGTTTTTTTTTTGCTAAATGAGGATGTTCGTCTAATAATGTAGACACATCCGAACAACTTTCATTTTGCATATTAAATTTGACCGTTAAGACGGCAGATAATGTTTTTACAGAAAGTTGCGACTTCTCACTGCTCCAATAGTCATTCCCTAGTGAAAATACCCTTTCAACAGCAGCATTAGTGCCTGGACAACATAAGGAAATTTCTATTAATTCAAATCACTGTCAAAATAATTTTAAATACTTAATTAATAATATTGAAATAAAATAATCTAAAAAAATGTTTTAGAAATATAAATGAGTATAAAATTATACAAATGAGTACTTTCAGAGTACAGGATTTGAAAAGAGTACGGTTTGCGAAAAAAGGGTACAAAACTCAGTAAATGAGTATAGTTGGTCACCTTAATTAATATCATCATCACAGTTCGAGAACTACCAACGAAGCATTCAGCATATACCTCCACTCCTATCTATCCTGAGTCAAGCTTTGCTCTTCCGGAAAACTAAAAATCCGTATCCTTGACCATTTGTCAAGACTAAGGTCCCAATAAATCAAGACCTTCCTATGCCCCCTTTAAACCTGCTTCTGCTTCCAGTATTTCTGGTAGTAGTCCTTCATAACGTAGAAGGTGTCCTATCATAGCATATTTATAATCTATATCTATACAGTAGTCACTTCTTTTGTTCGCGTTTTTTTGCAGGCGGTCATAAATCAATTTATGTATGCTGAACTGCTATTTAAGAGGACGGCTAAACACTCTGTACAAGACAGCTCCTGCCAACCATTTGGAGGACGAATATCCTTATAACTGTGGTCCTGTCATTCAACATCTCCTTTTCCTTATCGACTTCCATGGCATCCTCTTCAAAAATTTATTCTCTTTTCCTTATTTTTCAAAAAGTAAACAGCCGAATGCAAACCAAAACTGTCCCGACGACTGGTATATTATAAATTAATGGCACTGTACATTTTTATGTTATATTTACTTTCCGATTTATAAAATCAGTAATGCAATGTACCAGAAATAATTAACTAACCAAATGGAAATCATTAAGATAATGCAATACAATTCTTCCAGTTTACAAGTTGAGTAGCGAAGACCGAGCGCATAAGTCATTCGTATAAATAAAAAGTATGACATGTTGTACTTGCGTAGTTTCTCGTGGGTACCAAGCCTAATACGACACTTGTTAGAACAGATATTTCTCGAGACAAGACGAAACCATTATTGAAATTGTGACAGATAAACTAATAAGGAAATGTCAGGATCTGTAGACTGCACTAATTAGGCAGAAATGCGACTCTTTTTTAACGAAGATGATAGAAATACCCGAGGAAATTTGATACAGTAAGAGTTACACTAATTATCCTTATACGATTGTTATTCCTAGATCAGCGAGCAGCTTTTTTTATCGTGATGAGAAATGAGTAAAAAATAATCAATGCAATTCCAATATGTTTTCAAGGTAATCAATTAATAAAATAAAGTGGCATGGTTGACTTTATAAAGTACAGTGTAAACTCTTTATAACGTCACTCGATTTAACGACAAACTCCTTAAAACGTCGAAATTGCTTGACTTTTACATTGTTTTCTATACAATATTACACTCTATATAGCGTCACGCTCACTCTATTTAACGACAACAATGCGGCATTATAAATCATTAAGCAGTACTTTCTAAGTTGCCGAAATAGATAAGAACTGCAGCTGTGTACGTTGTTGAAGAAGACGATCCTGTCCCTCCACCAAGCATCAAACAAGCACTTGATGCAGCGAAACTATTAAAAAAATACTTTTTATATAATCAAATTGATCCAGCAGTATCTCAAGATATGAGTAAGATACGTAACAAAATACAATTAAAATATTGGAGCAGCAAAAAACATCAGACGAAGATAACAGGCTATACGCAATGTATGAATAATAATGTTCGTGTGCAAAATGTGTACTATATTGGTAAATGCATATTATTATAGAATAGTAAAATAATATCTTTTATTTCTCTCCATTTAACGACCACTCTTTATAACGCCGCCGTTATATAGAGTTTACACTGTATTTTAATTTTCTGTACGAAACTCTAGTGAATGAAATTTAAAATATCCGCAACATTACAATAAAGTTATTATTACTTTTTCATATTCATGAATTGTTGGTTTTTGAAAGTGCTTTCGCCGCCTACTAAATAGTTACGGAATTTTTTGCAACAGAAGATGAAGTAATTCCTGGAACAGTACGTAATACGACACAAAGCCGCTAAACAAAGCTTTGCACGCTTCATTTGAATATCGCGTGTAAGGGTGCATTTTCGTTACGCTTTAAGCAAGGAATGAAGAGAGAGCGTTGGGACGCGCCACGGCGCACAGCGCCCACCGGAACATTCACCATCCAAAATCAATTTAGCAGAAGGTAGAGAGAAAGAGAGGCGCACGAATTTATATGATGTAACACGTTTAGAAAATATTCTTTGGTGTAAGTCAATTTTCCGCACAATGCTACTATGAAACGATGGAAAGATAATACAAGATTATACAAAGCTATAAGGGTAATAATGACAAAGTATCATCTCCTTATTTGCAAACTCAACTTAATTTTAAGTATATGCCACATATATATATATATATACGGAAAAATATGATTTGCTAATGCTATCCTGTTTTATTTTAAAATTTGCAAATGTTCTAAGTACACTAAGAGTAGGTTTAAATATAGGTACCTAAATATTTTGGCATTAGTTCGGGTTGTTAACACTCGTGTTAGAACAGTTAAAATATCATCGATTGGTATTTGTAGATGAAGTTATTTTTGCCAGCCGAAATTTCATTTTCTATCGGAAACAACAAATATATCTGAATTTCCAATTCACATTCATTTATGAATTATATGTATTTTAGAAGATTAGGCATAAAATTTCGAACAAACAATTGTTATTTAAGTATAAAATACACCATAAAATTTGTTTTTGAAAGGTCATTAAATTTAGTATAATTTATTTTAACTTCATTTCATAAAAATTAACTACTAACACTAAAGAGATCTCCTAAAAAGAATAATATTATTTTGAGCTTAGGTTAATTTAATTACTATTTTTATTACAAATGCTATACCACGAATTTATTTTAGGTAAAATAATTAACGAACTTGAAAACAATTTCTTAATTTCCATAATAAACTGACAATACCTATTAAATACCCATTAATATAAGTAGATTCTTATACTTTCCGTTTAGTTATACTTCATTAATTAGTCGTCAAATTAATGTGGTGTATAATGAGAAATTATACTTATTGTTACTAATCATAAAAAATGACAATCTAATGTAGCAAGAGGGGTGTGTTTGTGTGCGATCGGGCACACGTGTGCGTGAACGGCTTATCGATTCGACGACTAGCCGCGGGCGCCTTTCTTCATGTGCGTCGTATTTGTAAATGTGTGTGCCGTACCTGCGTTCTGGGAAAGCAGTTACACAGTTCAATGAAAAAATAAACTATCCGGATGTTTCCAGAGGGTTCCAGAATGTAAACAAAAGAGTATTTAAAGGAAGAGACGATCGCCGAGAGAGGAGAAGAAATAAATTGACCGTTGCAGAAGTGAATCCAGAGATAAATTGACAGTGATAACAGTGAAATAAATAGCGCAGTGAATAGTGATATATCAACAGTAGTGTAAATAAATAGAATAAATCATAACCTAAGTTTAGTAATAATTTAGTAGTGTTTTTAAGTTCTTCAATAATTAGTGTAAATAAATAGTTTTTGTCGTTATCAGTATTAGAAGTTAATTTTGTTAAACCCACAAACATTACACTAAAGTTTTGTAAAGATGTCAATTCTGAGATCGGTTTTTCTGAATCATTTCGTCAACCGAATTAAAACGTTGTCACTAAATCCTCACTTCGACAGCCTACATTAGTACATTTTATGATTCGAAATTGACTTACTTTATGTTGGTATAATTTAGGATTTAGTCGATATTTTAAAAACGCTTACGGCTTATTCCACCCAGATAAATCAAAGCAGATTACTGCCGCCGAGACAAAGTACGGATTAAGTAAGAATTGGTCGCTGATTGAATTTAATATTTATAGAGACGAAAAAAAAATTTCTTAGTGTGCTCTCGATCCGACAAAAACCGTAATGGGTTTTGTATACCTACGTATGCATGTAATAATAGAGTCCGTAACACTTAATTAACTGCTTGTGACTTCAAGGAATTTCTGCAAAAAAATAAAGAATAACCGTGACACATACACATAAAAGTTACGTTCGAAATTGCAGCAAACCTTGAACACCTGTATAGGTACCTGAAGTGTTTTTTTTTTCGTGTGGTTACTGTAATTAAGTGGAATTATAACTCTGGTAATATAATCATAAATCACCTGTTAATATTACGTACATTTATTGGCAATGGACATTTGATCCCGTATAGTGACCTCGTTAACTGTGGATTAATAGTATGTATCTATGTACGTAAGTGGTACAAGCTTTAACAATATAATCACTTTCATTAACGCAAAAGTAAATAGTAAACTAACCCATTGTGCAATTAGTTTTTGTTGTGAACAGGAACCAACCAACCAACTAGCAAAGCATTGGAACTAACTTTCATATCAAGTTAAGCTAAATCGGTTTCTTCTGAGACAGTAAATCAAGACATTTAAAATGATTTGGATTCATGAAAACCCCGGAAAAAACTACTTTGGATAGGAATACGTGCACACCTGAGTATGTTGAGGCTTTTGGGTCGAATAGGTTAATAATCAGTCTTAAAAGCATTCAGTTTTCAGATGTTAGATCCAAACTGGTTCTTGTCAACATATTTATTAACGTTTCGCTATTCGTAGTGTTTCACCTGAAACCCACTTTTAAGTTCAGGATTAGAAATTATAAAACAGGTTAAAAGAAGTGAGTCATGATAAGAAGAATCGCTTCTAATGTCACAGTCAGTTGAGGTTACTGAGAAGTTACTTCTAAAATCTGGATTGGATTCGATTGGAAGAAGCTAGAGAGAAGCAGTCTCCTCTAATATGACTGTCAGAAGAAGCTATCTAATGAAGAAAAATTATTTCTAATATGAGTGGGTTTAAAAAGAAAAAGCGAGAATCTGATGTTTATATTAAAAACGACTAATGCGTAAAAATTACTACTGAAATTATAATTCAAAAAAACTGAGCGAAGGAACGCTGCATCTAATGTCCAGAATAGAAGAGACAGACAGAGGAACAGATGAGTTAGAACTTGAAGAAGCTGATAAGAATTGCCACTACGTTTCCAACGATAGATAAGCTTTACAAATTTTCTGCATCAACCTCTAGTTTCTATTTTGCAGTCATCAACCGTAACTGATTAAACTATTACCAACAAATCACTTAAACAAATTACTCTCACTTTGCGAAATATCAAATATAAATCTATTAATGTTGATAATAATGGCAGTATATAAATACTAAACAGTACGGATATTAGAAGTCGTTAAGTGCTTCGGTATTATTAATCGATCTGCAAATAGCTGTTTTTCAGCTTCACTAAATTTCTTGCATCAGTACATTCATACAGTCAGATATATGCTCGTTAAGTTTCAATGCAACTTGCTTTTATGTAACATTGTAATTGCTACGAGGTCAAGCCACTCTAGAGAATGTTTCCTCGTAGTTTACCGCTCGGTGGCAGATTGCAGCCACTATATGATTGCCACCTGATTATTTATTGACAACAACAGGTCGGTCAGTATACGTGAGAATCATACAGTGCTCTGATGCCGCTGAAAAGGTCAACTGAAATTGAATTCAAGTTTAAGAGACCCACACGTCCGTTCACGCTCAGGAAACGAAACGAGCCATCGGAATCAGAGAAAATGATCATTTGAATTTTATTTCCAATTTTCAATGTGCACGTCCACGGAGAAGCAGCAATTCAACTGAGTCCAGGTGACTACTACTGCTAGTACAACTCCTAATCATCTGTAATCCATATAATGGCATAGATACCATTCTGTTTAATCAAAATGAATTACATGACGCTTATTTCCTGGAATACGATCAATCGAAAAATATTTCGATATGTTACTGTCAAATATAGGTATATCTAAATCATGTTCAACAGATTTGAGACCCTTTGGTTCCCTCGATCTCAATTAGTAGTTCTTGAACAGATCTCAAACTATGTACCTATATATTTAAGATTGTCAATATTATCCTATTTTCCAAATTTCATCGTAGAGGTGTCGATGCAACAGTTTTCTCACTGACGCATTAGAGCATTGAAATTTGGAACCTAGAGTACTTATTAAGGATGGGATAACATTTCAAAACATTACATTCAATATTCCTCAAGAATGATACCAGGTATGAAACGTGCCCGTTGAGAAACTTTTCAATTTATGAAAATTTGAAATATTTTTAATGCTCATCATCATCATCATCACTATAAGGTCGTCAGTCCTAAGAATAGTTCGACAAGCATCGAATTCGTGTCCTATCCTGAGCTAATCTTCGCATTTCTCTAAAACTAGGACATTCCAAATCCTTAACTATTTGTAAACAGTAATCTAATCTAGGTCTTCCTCTACTCCTTCTAACTCCTGTCTCTGTTTCTAATATGTCTCTCACAAATCCTTCATGCCCGAGAAGGTGTCCCTACTAACCTATCTCGCCTATTTCTTACTGACTTCCACAGAGTCCTCTGTTCTCCATTTTGGTGCTCATTAAAAGAATAGAACAAGGGGTAGGCCGGAATGCCCTCTTTAGGAACTGTGGGAATGGGTTTTGGTGATGGTTGGGATGACACGGACGAAATGAAGACAGAAGATAGTGAAAGATTATATGTGGACTATTACTGCCAAGAAAATCAAAGAAAAACTTGAACCAGGCAGACAGACTCAGAATCGAACCTGTGTCCTCCCAAACGCTAAGTAGTAGTCTAAACCTCTAAGCCATACCGCTCGGTTTTAATTGTTCGTTGACAGCTTATGAATGTGTTTGCCAGTGAGAAAAAGGGATGTGCGATTTCAAACGATTTTATATCTGATTTTTTGAGAAAACAGTCCTGGATTCTGATATGCATAATTCAATAGTATCCCTCTTGAAAACCCCGAATCCGAACTTTGGTGTAAAATCTTGAAATCCACTAGATACCCGTTGAAGGTACCTGCATTACATGTTGCAGTCAAAGTTTCCTAATACAATGAGAAAACGGATAAGCAATTATTGTTGACGATGAGTGGGCATTCCAAAAAGGAACTAACTAGTTCAAAGCGGCAACATCGCCTAGTTCTCAGTCAGCCGGTCGACCAAGCTGTTCGCTAAGGACAATCGAATGCACCTGCTTTGTCGACTGTGATTCAGCAGGTCTAACGTAAGTTGGCCATGCAGTCACGAGCAAAGACGAGTGCAGGCAGATAGAGGACTCTCTCGTTCGTTCGTTGGTTGTGGACAGATCTCATCGGTCGCCGCCGCCACTGTCACCGCCGCTTCTTATCTCGCCGAAGATTACGACGAGCGGAGATGAAGCCGAGGAACAATAAATAACAAAACCCGGATGGAACGTACTGAGAACAACGCAAAGAAAAATGCGTATACGTCTACCTGTTACATAAATTGGTTTGGGACTTCTGCAACTAGAACGTGTGCAATTCGTTCTTAAACACTTGCTTATTTGAAAGAACAGCGACTGCTAGAATACTAATGTCAATTAACCCAATATTTTTTACAAGAATTTACAATTTCCAGTCAATGAAAGTGATGATTTCTAATGGAAATAAATTTTTGAATATTACCTAGGAAAATACATCATCAAATTTTTGTTGTCAGTAAATCCATGACTTTTCTGTTTTCCTCTCATATTTTTCGTGAGTCCTAGAAGTCATAATATAATTCCTTCAATTTAATAATAACGTGGCCGTAAATGTATAGTTTCAAATACACGGGTATATTATGAGCAAGCATGTTCTATTATTCAAACCCGTTTGCTGTTTACTTTAGTAGTTAGGTACACTTGAATCGCCCTTAGTAAACGCCAATTTCATGGGATTACCGGCCGATCGGAAACAGAGAAGGAAACAACAATCGCATTCCATTCAGATCGCGGGAAACAAACACACCGGAAATAATGTAACAAAAGGCGATCTAATTTTATAGAGGATTAATAAAAAACTAACTTGTAAAAGTGGGTCTTTTCCGTTTGTAATAGCAGCCATCTTCAAAGACGTTATAATGTATTTGCATCCCAACGTTCAACCATTATGAGACGAAAAAGAACAACTTATACAGAGAGAACTCTAAGAAATATCAACCAAATTATTCAAAATTTCTACTGTAGGTTCTTTATAAAAAACAGATTATAAGTTTCAAAATAAACTCCATCAGAGGAAGCTCTCAACTGCAAGATGCTTATGCCCATATCACAAAAATTAGGGATGATGCATCAGATATAAATAGGTCCACGAAAACGTATCCCATAAGCAGGTTTTAACAGAAATTATGCCTTTCGATAAATTAAAAACTTCACATAGTACGGATAGTGCATATACTTTGGTGCATTAAGTAATATGAAGTAAAAGTATTATAAAATCAAACATGAAACAGTATTGAAGATTTGGAACTGAAACTAGATTTGGGAAACCATTATGACTGGAAAATTGTGTTTTTTTAAATCTATAGTTAAACCTACCAATGTTGGCTGTCAAAAACACATTTGAAGTTGAAGAACTTGTAGCAATTCAAACTTAGATAGTAAAAAGTTTGTGTTAAATAAACTAACTCGAGTTTGTATTCATGTCCAAAAATTCAATTACATAAGATAATGAGAAGTAGATTGTTAGTCAACTCAACACTTTATATATGACCTTATGAAGTTCTTGATTTTCCAAGCATAGCACTCTCATGATAACTTATTACTATTCAGCTTGATTTTAATTTATTGTTGATATTACTCTCATTATTACAAATAAAGAATGAAGGAGGCATTTGTAATATATTAATCTTCAAACCAATATTTTCAAATTAAAATATCGATTGTTGTACTTATAGCTCACGGCCAGTATCCACTTTTATTACTACGCTTTCATTTGCTTTTTTTTTCCAACTGGGAAAATGTGTACTATCGGATGTCATGACTCCCCATCTCGCAGGGAATAAATGTGTCGTAAATATCAGCCTTAGAACAAGTCCCGTGATTATAAAGCCACGGTGCCATATGGCAGTAAAATACTTTATTAAGCCTTTGTTCCCCTCTTCGCTGTTATTCTACGAAGACATTACCGTTGTTATGACCAATACGCACAATAAGACATTAAAAGGTTTATTACGAGCAAAAACACAAACGCGAGAATGTTGTAATGAGCACAGCAAGGAATTGCGATCGTTGGAACAAGATAAAAAAGATGCAGGGATCTAACATCTATTATACATACTTGTAGGTAACATGCTTCACAAAGTATGTACGGTAGAATCTTGATAACTTAAACCTCGATAACGTAATAACCTCTATAACTTAATAAAATTTTGTGTTCCCTTCCCTTCGAAGTCCAAAACCTCTATTACTTAAAATAAAAACCCTCTGTAACTTAAACGAATAATTTGGGCATCGCACCTCTCAGTAAGCAGTGAAAAGTGGTTTGAATCGGGAAAAAGTCTTCTATGTAAAAGACGAAGAATTACTGAATTTCCTAATTTAAAAAAGTGCTTGCTATTTACATGGTTTAGACAGTGTAAAAATATGTAAAAACATTAGTGTTAGTGGACCTATACTAAAGGAAAAAGCTGAAGTCACTGGAAATCCATAATTTTAAAGCTTAAACTTGAACCCTTGGTAAGTAAAAACCTCAATAACTCAAATTATTTTACGTTTCCCTTGGTCTTTATCTTATCGAGGTTCTATTGTATCTGTACTTCTTTAACACATTGAACTTATTATTGCAATTACGTACAACTGATTTAAAATCAATAATTTAAACACAAGCAGACTTGGAAAAACCCTTGTGTTCACTGGGAACATACAAAACTTTACTGTCCACTGGTGTCATACAAGAGTATATGTTGGTTCTCCAATTGTGTTTATCTCTAAACAATGTGTATCCGAAGCTTTCATAACACCGCAAACCGTCAACAACACTTTCAGGAAACATGAACATATTGAAAAGGCAACGAAAATGCTTTCTACACGGTCTATCCCGTTTCCTACAATAACCGAGACAAATATGTCATGTGTACGCTTTCTCGAAATAACACCCTCGAGCGTTACTGTCCATTTTGTTTACGTCACTTCAGACTTCGCAGCAAATTCTGTCCCTAACCAATGTCCTATAAATCAAGCACCAACGAAACGACGTTTATTTCCAAACAAATTCCCGGGATTATGCCAGAATTTGATACGGCCTCCCACAGTTTTAGGACTTCACAAGAAAAAAACAACAGCAACAACACCACGAGAGTTCGTTTTAAAATAGACGCCTTCGCGCTGTCACACAACCAAGCATACCAAATAAAATAAAAACAAACTCACGACGCGAGTTATTACACGGGTGTTTAATAGCTAAATGTCCTATGAGCAGCAGAAAATATCCTCTAACAAACAAAACTGGTAATTGTGATGATCAATCCTGATGAGGAATCAACGAAAAATTTATTGGTGTTAAGATCCACATTAGAAGACATTAAACAGTCTTTCTGGAATTGGTTCTTCATACAGTATCTAATTTTACTTGTGAACTTTACTGAACGAAAGAAAAAAAAAATCGAGCCGAATTACAAAATACGAAATGGTTAGTTAACTGGAACTGGTCAAAAAAAAAACATTAGGATGTCTGCCTGACATGGGCTTGGCTGATGGAAGATACACATGCTAAGCGGTTCCTGACTGTTAGAGAAACAAATATCCGGAACTCGTATACTTCAGTTAGATTGAACGTGCGATGGTTGGTGAAGAGACCCAGGATCGCGTCTAACCATCAAAAAGGTCGCAACAAATGCAAATCCGTATAGGTACCGTATACATGTTCTAGTGTTAGGGGACTTTGAAGAGTTAGTTCATCTATCGGCTGGTGGTACTTATCAATTCAATGGTGCATGTTTAAGAAGAGTCGTCGAATCCAGTAATAGGTTGGTGAGAGGGTTTAATTAGCATTCTGATTGAGAAGGCTGGGCATAGAAACAATGGCTGGAAGGACCCAGTGTGTTTAAACACAAAAATGGCGCCCACATCATATTGAGTGCACTCGTAAACAAAAGGCTTCGTCTCAACTTACCCTTTCCAAGCAAGTTGCCCTGCACTGGGCGACCCTCAGCGGGCTCCCCACGTCCTGTTCACCGCCTATGAAGATCGTCATGCAAGACATCATCATGGCTAAACAGACCAAAGAGCGACGGAGCATGGCCATCATGTTTCCTATTCCGGCCATGCCGAACAAAACTTTATTTGTGCGCGGCAAATCAAACACAAACAAAACACAAATTCACACAAACCACAAAAATAACACAAAATTAGCAGAAGCACAGGTAGACATCAAGAGACTCCGGAAAACAAATAGGGAAACGGGTAAATCGAAACTAATCAAAAGCCGATTTGTAATAAACTTTCGGAAAATCGGATAATGTTTATACACGTACGATACGTAAGTTAGAACCGCCGCAGTACAGCTGTGAACGCAAAACTTGGAGCGTACGTTCTGCGCGGAACCACGACCGGACCTAAACTGACGCTATTCTTCGGTCTTCGGTCCCGAATACGGGAATCGACACTTGAAGCGAGATCGGCGCGTATTCGGCAACTGGCGGCATAAGACTGGACTGGATTGGGGAGGATTGCAGAGGACTCTTGTTGGGTTGGATACGACAATACGTGAAGGAGCATCCTTCTACCCACCCCACCATTACATACATACGTACATACACGTTGTTTTAACTTCCTTTAATGAAATACAAATTGAAATTTAGTTTAAAATGGTCGTGGCCAATGTTGATACAGTCAAAAACAATAAAGGCGATTTAGGTGGGATTAACCAAAGAGAGAAGAAGGTGGGGAAATTACTTCTTCTTGGACTGGGGGGAAGGATTTGGTAATGTCAAAAGTCCACTTATTGCTTTTTTCGTCTCGAGCTTTGCTCTAATCGTGTTAACTAGATATGGAGTTGCCCTTCAATCAAAATCATGAAAAAAGATATTTTCGCCATTTTCGTCAAATCATCTAGAGATCTAAATAATGTCCTTTCAGTCTAAATTCACATTCCTAGCAAATTTAAAAGTTTAGGACAACAGCGGTATAAGCTTCCAATTTTATTAGAATAGGATTATAAAATTATCCTGTTGTTCCTGACATCAATTCCTTCTAAATAGATTAGTGGATATCCTCAAAACTTCAGATTCCACAAGCAAAACACATACACATCATCCAAGCATCAAGTTTACAATGAATGAGACAACACAAACTGAAACTGGGCTTCCTAGATGTTATGGTGTCCCGTCGATCAAATGGTATCTTGGAAGACACTGTCCATCGGATGTCTACATATACCAACAGACACATCTCATGTATCTCAATATCACCCTGCGCAGAAGCTGTCAGTGATCAACTCCTTAATGCATAAGGTCTTAGCTATTTGCGAAACAGCATCTTTGGAAAAGGAACTTCATTTTGTCACTGATACACGTGATGTGAATGGAACAATACAGAAGTATCGACAACTCAAGATTAATGTCAAGTCAAAATCCACAGCAAATCTCCTATTCATCAAAGGACAAAATCCGTCGAATTCTGCAAGATAATCTTCAACCCTTATGGTAAACTTACACATCAGCTTTCTGCACTGAAGGATGTTATTCTGCTAGAATCTGAAATCAAGTGGATCTATCGCAACAAAGATGAAAGAAGATGAAGGAACAATATAGCAAATCATCCTTGGCAGAACATGTTCGGAGCACAAGACACGACACGACACGACATTCAATTCGACCAGGCAAAGTTGCTAACCAAAAAAAGCCACTATCTCCACAGGGGCATCAAGGGAGCGCTTGAGATCAACAAACTTCCAAACAATCTCAAGAGGGAAGATGGGCAACACCTCGATACAGCCTGGAAACAGGTATTGAAGTATGACCGTACCACCACTCATGCTCAAGGACGAAAGGACTATTTAAACCGCTGCCAAAAGAATCCGTCTGCCTTGGTCCATGTTTTTCTGTGGTTTCCTTGGATCACTTAGGCAAATGCTGGGGCAGTAATATTCCACAGATAATATTTCATTCTCTTCTGTCTTCATTTCGTCCGTCTCATCATTTTCATCCGAACCACCACCCACCCATTCCCACGATTCGTGCAAGTAGACTGAAGAGGGCCTTCCGCTCTACTTTCTATCCGCCCACCAGCATTAGTGGCTGGTGGGAATGAAACACCCAAAGGTTTTAAGGATTCCCAGTCAATCGTTGAAGATCGTACATCAACAATGTGAAGTTCCTGAAGATGTCGCTTGCGATATAAGACGAAACATCGAACGCGATAAACGCCACCATGATCTGTCATGGGGATTTCATCAAGACGCGGTTGAAATCCGGAAATCCAGTTTCTTCAGAACACAAAGATATGGAAATCTTTTGAAATATCTACCTAAATGAAAGTAGTATGCGAAATACAGTACATACATACTTCGCAGAGATTGATAGAAACCAAAATCGACAATTCTTTAAAGACTCAAGTAAAATTTAAGAAAATAAACATTTATTTTAAATAATTGATTCACATTTTTTCACCTACTGCTTAACATGTTATCTCCATCAACATAAACAAAACTTATATGAAACATCTAAGTAACTTTAGTCATATATTATCATGTTGTCCGGCTACTTTAAAAACGTAAGACTATATGCTAAGCACTCAACTTTATGCATACCACCCGATGAGTCTAAATGGTGAATAGCTACCAGCTAGTTGAAACTTCGAAACTTGAATCAGTTTCCTTACTTATGTATAGATATGTATGTAATTAAATACCAAATATATTAAATGCCGACCTATCGAATAAAATATTCCAATAACTAAGGAAAAGCATAAAGAGCAAACATGTGACATTTTTGAAATGTGATACAAAATGTTCTATCATTTCTTGTCTATAATAATACGAAACCGTTAACCAATTTACGTTCTGATATATCGGCATATATCTATGGATATGCATATGTGAGTGCGTGTATTTGTGTTTGTATGTTTATACCAATGCGTGGCTAAATACGAAGGATGGCAAGAGGCGATACTATCAGGTTCAAAAATCAATTTCAACGTCTGCATTCCAAAGCTCTTTTCAAACACAATAGAATCGAAATGCATAAATAATGACACGGCGGATATTATTATAGAACGAAGTCGATATGTTTTCAAACTTCGACAAAACCGAATCAACGCAAACTGTAATTACACCGTAATGAATGTTTAAGTAAATAATTGCTTTTAAGCGTTTTCGTTTTACTATAATGGACGAATTTAGCGCTATAAAATCGAACATTAATTGATAAAATCGACAAAGGTAATTGCGCAGGATGCATTATTTAAAAGAGAAAAACAAAAATGTACTTCCCTACATGCCCAATTATATCTGTTTATGGCAAGAGGTTTAATGGAAATTACTGATTGAAAAGGTACGCCTAGTTATTTATCTATATCAATTCACATAGATCAAAAACAAACGTCCATTTTAAATCACCAGTCGAAAATCGCAAAATAGGATGTATAACACTTCGTATTAAGAGATTATTATACCTGAACAAAGCGGTCATTTTATTTGCAAAACAAATGAAGATTTTGTTGGATTGAAAAAGAAGATATACTTAGAAATTAATGGATCAATGTTTACTAAGCTAAGACATTTACTGCTTCAGATGATTTTAAATTATTATTATCATCATAGGGCCGTCAGTTCTAAGACTGGTTGAACACTCACCTCCACTCTTTTCTATCCTGAGCTAATTAGAATTAGCTTAATTAAAAACTAGAACAACCCATATCCTCAACTATTTGCGAAAAGTAATCTAATCTAGGTTCACCTCTACTCCTCCTAACTTCCGTTTCTGCTTCTAATATGTTTCTGACTAGACCTTCATGCCTGAGAAGGTGTCCTACTAACCTATCTAGCCTATTTCTTATTGACTTCCATAGAGTCCTCTGTTCTCTTACTCTTTCTAAACTGAAAACTGAAACTAGAACATCCTATATCCGTAACTGTCGACGGTAATATAATCTAGATCTACCTCTACTAGACTTAAGTCCTACTTCTGCTTCTAATAAATCTCTAAGTAGCTCTTCAAGCCTGAGAAGATGCCCTACCAACCTATCTTACCTATTTTTTTATTGACTTCCATATCGTTATCCTATTGTTTTTGATACCTCCTCATTTCTAACCTACTCTATCCACGGCATCCCCATCAGATTCATCAAGTATTTTTTTTAAATAAAATGGGGGGAAGGATTTNAATAAAATTTCTATGAAAAGTTTGTTTCAAAGAAAGCCACATGGTTTACGCAGGTTCTACAATCACGAAATTCCGTTACCCTTTTAAATCTAGCAAATTGGGGCTTATTCTAAACTATCATTTTTAGTTTCTTATACATTCTATTTTACTCCTAAATCACATAGCATTGACTTAAAGGTACTAAGAGTCGTACCGCGGAAATATGAGACCAAATATTTCAAAGAAATAGTAGGATTCTTCTATAAAAACGTCTTTTTTATGAATTAATTCCATATGTGACTACTGTTGTTCTTGTACCATCAGATTGCAGCCGTCACTTGTGACCGCTGAAATACTTTTTTCATATCTTGTGTTAAATTAACCTTTATTCCTATACTTGATGTATAAAAAGCTTAGAAAATGCAGAACGTGGTTCTAGACATGGCTTTTTATTTAGCCTTAAATTTGAGTCAGTAAAAGAATGAAGGAGTTATCGTATTTAATGGTTACCCCTTGGATGTAGATGTACGGTATAGTTTTCATTTTAAAATCACTCATAGAAAAGAACGAATTTGTCTTCTTTTTACTAAAAAGTTTACAATTTTCAGCCGTTAAATCATTCGATCTACGTTTACAGAGGGCCCTAACAATAGTGACTCAATCTCCTAGGCGCTCCACGTGATTACATGTATGAATATTTGACGAATGTACTTACTCCGAATTTTAAACTACGTTTCTTAACCACATTTAATATTTCCGTCATGAAGAGGCAATTCTTCCCGAGGGAATTTGCAATCGAACTTCCGCCAACTCCTGTTTCAGAACTACATAGACACACATACAAACACACATATAAGGTCTGAGCCGTTTACCTATGTAGGTACCAACATACATATACGAACTGTATATATAAGTACATGTTATGTATGTTTGCATTCGTGTACGCGTTCCTTCTTGCTTTTTGCTTTTGTAAAGAATTGATTTTAAAAACGTTCGCTGCGAAAAAACCAACGTCGAGGTAACTTTTAAAAAGAGTTAATTGAATTTTCTACGGGAATAATAGGTAGTGTGCTTTACCTTAACAACGTTATTAGATTAAAGGTAACAGTATATAACTACACAAAAAAAACGTGTGGAGAATTTTCATTCAGCCTGGTACAAATAAAAGGCTATTGCAACCCATTGCAAATTTTTTACATCTGAAAGCATATGTACGGATGTACAAGATGATCTATTGATAAATAATCGCAGGAAAGCCAGTTGGAAATCGCACGAGCCTATGCAAAAGAAGTGGATGTTATTATATTCATAGAGAGCTAGAAGTTTACAATGAACAGGAACTGTGTCGTTGTCCTGCCCAAAGCCAAGGTTCATCGGATTCTGAACCACAAAAACGAATGCAGAAATTAAAAAGAAAGCTACCTGAGTATGTTACCACAACGGTTGGTTCTTCAGCTGCAAGACAGATCTATGAAAAGAGGCTATGGAATGTTATTACGTAATAATTATTGCAATGGTAATAAGCAACTTCAACCTAAATGATCGAAATAATTCGATATAGTAATAAAAGTATTTCGATATCAGCAATAACTTGGTATTATGAAAAAACAACTACCTTTTTGGAATCTATTTATTATAAAAAAAACAAAGAAAACGAATCCTAACCATCAAATTAAATAAATTAAAAAAATAATAAAATAGTATAAACACTTACAGTTCCTACAGTCTAATAAAATATTAATTGCTTTACCAAACTTGTCTTCTCTGCCCCTGAATATCTCATCTTCCACTACATTGTTTTTTCTTTTCTTTCTTAATATAACGACGCCTTTCTAATTACTTTTATCAATTGGATAGTATTGTTTCTTCTTCTACTACCTGCTATACTTTTTATTTTCTTAGCATATTAACGACAGTGCTAGTAACCCTTTTTATTATAGTGAATATAACCAAACTCTAATCGACTAACGTCTAACCAGCTTGGCGTCTCAAAGTACATTCTCGAATATCATCACGCTACGTCGCGACACACGTAAACCCCCACATCAACCCATCTGTTACTACTTCCCCTTTTTCCGCATACTTATGTCCTTGCAAATATGACTGCACATAATAAGGACATTGTAGAAACCTAATGATAACCTGTCATAACATTATCCATACCGACTCAAGTGACTCTGTATTGCTCTACCTAGTGTACATCTTCATTATTCTTAGATAAGATTGAATTGACCATACCGCAAACCAGTCGTTTCATTTGTAAAATTGGAGTCTAATCACTCACAAGGAGTTACCACTACCCGATTACCCGATTTAATAATTTAATTTAATTACACTTGCTCACATCCTTAACTCACAAATATTTAAGGATTTGAGATGTTCCAGTTTTAGGGAAATGCGAAGATTATCCTAGGATAGGAAAGAGTGGAGGTACGTGTCCAACCAGTCTTAGAATTGACAAACTTATGGTGATGATGATGATTTCCACTTATAAATAGAACGTCATATTTCAGTGTCTAGTAAAAATTTTTTTCAGTAAGTTCAAGTCCATGCCGTAAACCCACGTAAGGTTTTATTACTAATGTCACTATTCATCTAAATTCTTAATTACCTAGACTCGAAAAAAATCCAAGCAGACGACAGTTTCTCGTAGGCTGGCAGATTAATAGTGTTGCCATCGAGCCCTAAAAATGCAAGACTTTGGGCACACCTATTGCAACGATTAATCCCGTCCAATATATCACACTGATATACTGACAAACGACAAACGAACTATTAAGTGCAAATTGTAAGGGTTAAATTAAACAACACAATTAGAAGGCGCCGTCGCCGTTGATGAGTACACAAAAAAGGGTCGCTTCGTTTTCAACAAAAAGAACGCACTTCTATGCTCGCGAACAGTTAATTTAGAAATTCGAAAAAGATTGTTAAAGATAAAATAATTCGAATAATAAAATACGTAATCCTAAAATGTAGCATCGTGCTACAGATGGCGTTCACTGTGCCGTTTGTAGTATTTTCTGAAACGCATTGTTAAAGATGTTTATTTGGATCAAGACTCTGTAAAAGTGCAAAACGTGGACTGTAGGTGCGGGTGCAAAGAATCAAAAATGCTATAGGAGAATGTTAAAAATACCGTGAATAAAAAAATGTTAGAAGGAAAATAGGAGGACGATAAAATGCTGGAAATTGATAGAGAAAAACAGAAGAAGAGTAGTAACGTATGAAGGAAAATACGAGGAAAATAACAAGGGAAATTTGGAGGAGGAGCATTTTAATAATAAGAAACAAAAAATAGGTATGAGAATGAAAAGGGTGGGAATGGAGAGATATGAAAAAAAAAATAAAATTTCTATGAAAAGTTTGTTTCAAAGAAAGCCACATGGTTTACGCAGGTTCTACAATCACGAAATTCCGTTACCCTTTTAAATCTAGCAAATTGGGGCTTATTCTAAACTATCATTTTTAGTTTCTTATACATTCTATTTTACTCCTAAATCANAAATGCTGGAAATTGATAGAGAAAAACAGAAGAAGAGTAGTAACGTATGAAGGAAAATACGAGGAAAATAACAAGGGAAATTTGGAGGAGGAGCATTTTAATAATAAGAAACAAAAAATAGGTATGAGAATGAAAAGGGTGGGAATGGAGAGAAATGAGATAATATATTTATAGAGAGGTTATATAAAAATGAGTGGTTTAGAAAAAGTAGAAGAACAGAGGACGTTATGGATGCTAATAAGAAATAGGAAGGATAGGATAATAAGGTACCTTCTGGGACATGAACAGTTGGTCAGAAACATATTAGAAGCAGGAACAAGAGTACATAAAAGCAGATATATGAGATTACTGTCAAAAAAGGTAGGGGTGTGGGATGATTAGTTTTAGCGAAATGCGAAATTCTCAGAATGGGCGTGTCGATCTACGGATTAATAAGGACCCTATGATGATGAAATAAAAAATTTAATATCAAAGCAATATCTTCTAGCATTTCTATAAATAATCACATTTCATCTAAATTGGTGCCTACGTGCTTTAATGTAAAAGTTTTCTCTTGAAAGCATTTACTTACTGGTTCTGCATGATTTTAAAAACATTTAAAAATTAATTTCAATAAAACTTAATTTTTGGTTTTACGATTACTTCAACATTTCTTACTCAGAACTTGAGATCCTAAGTTAGAAGTCGATTCGTTGTTGAAATGAATAATTATTTCTACGGGCTCATCTAGGTATCGACTAGCGCAAAACTTTTTAGGACTTCATTATCATACCACTCAGACATCTATTTATAGACGTTCGAAGTTTATTAAAAGAGGTCGTCGGATAAGGCATTCGTACGTGACTGACGTTTTGAATGTGTGGTGGTGAACTAAATCTTTAAGACTGATAGGTAAAAAAGAAAGAAGGGGAAATGAATATCGTTTGATGTATTTTTTATCAAATTTCACAGAAAAAATCCATAGATGGTTATCATAAAACAATTTAAATGAAAAGTGATTAGTGATGCGCGAAAATGGTCTTTGTCTTGTAGTCTTCATCTTGGCCTTACGAAAATGCAAGACCAAGACCAAGATCAAGGCCAAGACTGTCTTTGTCTAGCTAGTCCAAGACCAAGACTGAACGAACAAGACTTAGACCAACACTAAGACTGAACGAACAAGACCAAGACTAAAACTAAGATCGAATATGCAAAACTGAGACCAGATAGGCAAGACTAAACAAAAAATTATTACTTCCGCGTTAAACTATTCGAAACAACTGTAATATATTCTTTTCTTGGGACGAAACATTTTTAATATTTGAAATTCTCAGTTTGCTTGTAATTTAGATTAAGTTAGACTTTAACACTAAATTAAGAAAAAGAAACTATACTACTGTTTGAAAAAAGCGATCTACAAGAATCTCTCTGGAGTAAGTGTTCTTCGTTCGTATGTCCAGATAACACATGGTTTTGTAGAAGTATTTGAGCAAAACCAAGACCAATACCAAGACTGGGCCAGTCATCATCATCATCATCATAAGGTCCAAGACTGGTTGGACACGCTGGAGGTGAGTATCCAACCAGTCTTACCTATCCTGAGTTTATCTTCGTATTTGCCTAAAACTAGAACATCTAATCTAATCTAGGTCTACCTCTACCCCTCCTAACTCCCGTCTCTGCCTCTAATATGTTTCTGACTAGACTTTCATGCCTGAGAAGGTGTCCTACTAACCTATCTCGTCTATCTTATTGACTTTCATAGTCCTCTGTTCCTCTATTATTTCTAATACTTCTTCATTTCTAACCTTCTCTATTCACGGTATCCTCATCATTCGCCGGTAGCACAACATTTCGAACGCTTCTAACCTTTCCTTTCCCACCGGACTCACAGTCCATCTTTCGCACCTGTACACCGCCGTACTCCAAACATACATCACTTCTTTGTATGAAGACGACTCGACCCTGCGCTATCTTTATATCCTCACTACTCCTTCCGTCCTGACTTATCTGAATTCCTAAATACCTAAAATCGGCCACTCCTTCCAATTTTTCGTCTCCTATCTTTATATTCGCTCTTTTCCTATTTTTTCTTCCCTTGCATACCAGTATAGTAAATAGTTTAGATACTCGAAATATCCTCGGAAGATTTGATTTGTATTATGAATTGTGTACGAGGGTGGATTGATAAGTTTCCGGCCTAACCAAGAGATGACGCCACTAGGCCTACCTTGAGGTGACATTCTATAGTACCATCCTTGGATAGCTTGTAGCTATAGTTTCAGCCCGATCTCCTTGCTAGTGTAGGTTTGACAGCACGCTGAACAAGACGCCTCTGTGGTTTTCGTAAAAATGGAAAAGCAGGAAAATCGTGCTGTCATCAAATACTTTTATTTGAAGGGGTTAACGCCGAAGGAAATTAAAAAAGAGATGGACTCAACACTGGGGACATCCTCCCCGTCATATTCAACCGTTAAGCAGTGGGTTTCCGAGTTTAAAAAGGGTCGTGTGAGCACCTCTGATGGGCCTCGCTCAGGACGCCCCGTTGAGGTCACAACTCCAGATATGATCGAAAAAATTCATCAAATAGTGCTGGGAGACCGCAGATTGAAAGTGCGTGAGATAGCTGAGACCTGTAAGATGTCATATGAACGTGTGCAACATATTTTGCACCAACATTTGCATATGGAAAAGCTCTGTGCAAGATGGGTGCCGCGTTTGCTAACAGTCGACCAAAAATTGATTCGAAAAAACATTTCTACCGCAAATTTGTCATTGTATAAGCGTAATCCAAGCGAATTTTTGCGTCGATTCGTAACCGTTGACGAAACGTGGGTCCACCACTACACTCCTGAAACCAAAGAACAGTCTAAACAGTGGATTGGACCAGGGGAACCAACTCCAAAGAAGGCAAAAACAATTTTTTCGGCGAACAAGGTTATGGCTACTGTTTTTTGGGATGCAAGAGGTATTATATACATTGATTACCTTGCAAAGGGTAATACTATCACTGGTCAATACTACGCAGACTTATTGCAACGTTTGAGCCACGAGGTGAAAATTAAACGACCTCATCTGGCGAAGAAAAAAATCTTGTTTCATCACGATAACGCACCAGCGCACACGTCAATCGTTGCGACGGCTAAAATCAACGATCTAAAGTTTGAATTGATGCCGCACCCTCCTTACTCTCCAGACCTAGCCCCGAGTGACTATTTTCTGTTCCCTAATCTCAAAAAATGGCTTGGCGGTAAGAGATTTGCGGACAATGAAGAAGTAATCGAAGCTGTAAATGGTTATTTTGAGGAGCTTGACGAATCAGTCTATAGAGATGGCATTAATAGACTGGAACACCGCTATGAGAAATGTATCAGCCTTGGAGGAGATTATGTTGAGAAATTAAAAAAAAAATTTTTTAAAAACCTTGTTTTTCTTGGTCAGGCCGGAAACTTATCAATCCACCCTCGTATATACAGAATACAATATAATTCTGAGAATTTAGAAATATGTGAGAAACGAGCGTCATCGCGAACGTGACAGATTTGAGAAAAGGATCCACGTTAATATAATACAAGTTGAAGGCTTCGGAATAGATTTATTTGACTGAGAATATTTACACGGTCAGGAAATCAGGCCCCTTCTAAGAATGCGAAGTTGGATAAAAAGCTATGCGAATTTTCTGGAATTTCTCTGTAGGTATAATAAATAAAGTAATTTTAGGCTATCTAAAAAATGACTAATTCATTTGAATAACAAAAACATAGGAGAATTCTTGAATCATCAGTCACTGCTCATCATGTCCGCAAAGGTGCGTTAGACCAAGAGCAACAAAATGTTCACGTTTTGTATAAGTGAGAATTCTAGAGAAACTGATCAGTTTGGTACAGTTAGCCCAAGGTAATTTGTTCGGAAATACGTACAGATATTTATTTTGAATTTAAAAATGAATTGTACAAAAATACGTATATTATACATTATGAGATACGATTGTTAATAGTATTTTTAACTTGAAATATTTAAGTATACTGTCACGTAATAATTCCACATGGATTTATAGAATTAATAATTTTTGAATTTCCGTTTACTCGGCTTTGTGTCAAATTTGAAGACTCTAGGTCGGTTTATGACAATTTCATCATTTCATGGTTGAAAAGCAGCAAGTTTTACAACTTTTATCATATTATTTAGGATCGGAAAAATTAAAGTTAAAACGAACTAAGAAAGAATCTTTTCAAATGATGGGAGCGGGAAAAGTATATTTCCGAAAGTACTTAATCTCGAATTTTAAAAAAACAACGGTTACTTAACAGGATTTTATTTGAACGTTGAAATTTTAGATACAATGCAAACAACAATAACAATAAAAGTAAAATGTGCTTACATACAAAATCCCAAATACATAAAGACATTCAATAAAGTAATTAGTATTTTCGGAATTTGCGACAGTATAATTTTTGTTTTTATTTATTTTTGAAGATTTTGATTCAAAATAATATTTTACCATTTAACGTACCTTAGAGTGAATGAAAGAATTTTCTACTCTTAATATCGTTACATTTGACAATAAGTGTGAAATATTCCGCGTGTGTTTATTCGCCATTGTAAATACTTAACTTGAATATAAAAAAATAATGTTTAAAAGGAAAGATTAAAACCAATTACCGACAAACACGTCAGTTAATTTCTCAGTTTCCGCGAGATTTACACCATGTAACTAATAGGTATTATATGAGCGTCCGCCGTAATTTTACATGTTGAAAGAATAAAGACACGTCACTTCTTCGTTTGACATGTGAGCACTCTCACACCTTTACCGACGTACTTTTTCGCATCTCTCGAACAAAACCGCAAATTATGTGAAGCAGCATGAGACATAAGGGCAGTTATTAAAATTTTTATTAGGATTTGAACGAAGCCGCACCATAAAGTCTTGACCGAAATACACCGAGATGATTTTCTTCGAAAGACCGTAAAAACGTTGCGTGGGGTTTATGGTAAAGATTTACTGGTCTACATTGTCCTTCTTTATTAAAGAAACCGACCAAGTTTCCACCGTTCGCGATCAGGAATCTTTGCGGAAAGGATATTTTTATTGCCAAGTAACCGAAGGAGAAACGGTCTCGTAATCAAAGAGAAAGAAAATTCATTGGTTGCTTCCACAAGGATAGAAGATAGACGGTTAGGACAAGAATGTCGTCGATTTCCAATACGAACGAATTTAATATAAAATATTTAATCAATCACATTTACTAGAACAGAAGCAACAATGTTTCTCTAGTGACTTTCTAGTCTTCTTAAACGTAAGTAATGTAAAATAATTCAATTCTAGTGACAACCTATTTCAAATACTGTTAAAAATTTGAAATAGTAAGTATATTTTAGCCAAAGAGATACAAAAATAGACCTGAAGATACTCTTTGTATACATGTTTGTATAATATTGAATAACGACTGCATGGCGCCATCTATTGATATTTGCTGCAGACTGAAGTAAGATATTTTAAATGTTGAGTCAAGGTGATTTATCTAGATTGCCTGCGGAGTACTTATAGTTCGAAATCGCGTTATATGTCCAGTAGCTTGAATAAACTACGAACACACAACTTAATCCGTTTTTAAAAACATATTACCAAGTCAGTAGATAATCGATATTGTCTAGGTTTTTAGTTAAAACATATTTTTTATGGTTAATCTACAACCCTCAGGTACATCGTAAAACGTCTTTGCAAAGACTTTTTTTAGAGTAAAAATGTACCTTAATCATTTAATACGACTTAACAGCATTCTATAGTAGGCGCTTATTACATTGATTGATCGTATCATAAGCGCTTTCCCACTTTGTTTTTAATAACTACATACTATTGAAACGTAATTTATCAAGTTAACTTTTTATTATTGAACTATCATCAATTTTATTTACAATAACACAATAAATTAATGTTTCCGAGATTGGATTTAAATTGTCTATGTATTTTGATATGAATATTAATGGTCTAACTGTTTATCGCAAGTACGCAAATAGAGAAAAGGAAAATATGTTTAATAAATATGCATTATTATAGTAGAATAGAATGTAACGGTATAGATAATGACAAGGGGTTTGATTTTTAGTATTGTGCCTAATAAATAACCATATTGTCACTTATTAACTCCACCTTATCACCCTTTCTACAATCTCTTTTCGAAAACTAAAATCAGTTCTGACCTGTGCTTCCTAACTTCAACTTCTACTTTCAAATTTCTAGTCTTTATTTCATTTTCTGTAAATTAAATACTTTACCGTTTTCACGCATTATTTTATTACTTCACTCCACCTATCATCAGAACACATTGAGTCCAAAATCTAATGCTACAATGATTCTTGAAACTAAACAAAAAATCGGCCCGGGGGTCTGTCTGTCTATGTATACTGTATGTTCTTTGGGGTCGTTGAATTCCCTTACCCTAAAAACTTGTGAGCTTATAACCCTAAATCCCCGTAATTAAAATACTGAAACAGAATTGCTTAATCTCTCACCATGACATTGACGTACATTTTACAAAATTAATGTTATTTCCGTGACGTGTATTTTGATTATAGCGATATAGATTTCTGGAGTTAGGTTAGGTTATAGATTATGAAGTTATACATCTACTGGAATAGTTGATTGGTAACTGATTTTAGGTTTAATGGGAAGATTAAATCAGGATAGGAATGAGTGGAGGTACGTGTCAAACCAGTCTTAGGACTAACGACCTTATGATGATTGATGATGTTATAAGTTATCATAATTAAGGTTTTAGTGGATTTTTAAAATTATATCAAAACCCTGACGGGCTAAGGCTAAATTGACCTCGGATTTAGATTCAGGGATATACAGTATACTATTTTTTGTGTGTTATCTACCCCCCATGACTTTTGAAAATTTGCCCCTAATAGAAAAGCGATAAATGAATACCTTAAAGTGGTTGATGTCAACAATTTCTTGTGTTGAAAAATATGAAAGAATAAGAAGATTTTTCAATAAATTCACAAACAAAATTATCATGGTGGAATAAATGCTTTCTTGATGACTTTTATGCTCGAAGCATTTTTGATATTCAACTGCGTATTGTGCACTGAGAATACATAAAAATGAGAAACGGGATTCAGTTGGAATAAAAATATTTTTAACATTTTTTGCGCATGGGATATCAGTTGAGGGTTACAAATTACTGTTTTTAAAGAAGACTGCAAAGGTTTTAGTTTCATTTCAACCAATTCTGGAGACACGATTCCACCAATGTTTAACAAAATGCAAAAACGCGTTCGTATAGCATTAAAGTGGACGTCTCCAATCCACCAATAGCTTGACATTGGATTTACATCTGCTCTGAGGAATTGGCTGGCTCTGGTGAGTTCAGAGCCAGACAAATAGGACCTGTTTCGTTACTGAAACGATTTATGTCCTTACAATTTGTACTGTTTTACAGGTAGGTAAATTGCTGCCTAGCAGACATCGACAGGGTACACCGTTACATCGTAAACTGAAATAGATTTGTCAACCGGGACTATCACAATACACGAGAATACAAAACAAAACACGTATTAAATCTCCTTCGAGGAAATTTAAATGGCAGACGATGGTACAATTTATAAACCAAAAGTAAAGTAGGTATTCTTTATATGACGTGCGACAGGATTTTCAGACGAGTCGTAAATGGGCACTCATGACTAGGGTTGCCACCTTTTCAAGCTTTACATAAAGTATTTCTCGACTAAAAGGTTGAAAAAAAAAGCACTCGGCATAAAAACAAAGTATTTTATTTTTTGTTTTTAAAAACATATTTTTTGTTACACCTAGCAGCCAGTAACAAATTGCTGTCGCTCTTAAATACATTAATAGCCTCTAAACATGGCAAACAAAGATTTAAGTAAACTAAAAGTTCATTTTTAATTAGTTTTAATGAAGCTTTATTCCTGTCGTCCCGCCACTTTGCGTTCATAACAGAGAATACTCTTTCTGTAAATGCTGAAGTGGCCGGAACGGACAGCAAAAGTGACACTAGTTTGAACAGATTTGGGAAATCAGGTTGTTCCGTAAATATGGCTTGTCATTTTTCTGTGCAATATTATTGATATAAAAGTACTCTGAAATTCGAATAATCGCTTACAAAATTACGATGTTTACTTAAATAAAGTATTTTTGCGTACTTTATGTGTCTTGCAAAATATAACGTACGCACAGTCGAAATAGAGTACAATACTTTATAATAAAGTACGGGTGGCAACCCTACTCATGATTCGAACCTGAGCGGATACGTGAAATAACACACACATATTTGGTAATACGTCAAAGATATATAAATTCATCAACAAACCAAAAGTAAGTAGCTACTCTTTATATTACATGCGGTAAGATTTAAGACGAGTGTAAACGAGCACTCGTGAAAAAAAAACTTTTGGGTGTTTCATTCCCACCAGCCAGTAATGCTGGTGAGCGGGCAGTCCCTACGGACTACGCCAGAAGGTAGGGCGGAAGACCCTCTTTAGCCTCATTTCAAGAATCGTGGGAATGGGTGGGTGATGGTTCGGATGAGAAAGATGAGACGGACGAAATGAAGACAGAAGAGAATGAAAGATTATCTGTGGAATATTACTGCACCAGCATTTACATAAGTGACCCAAGGAAACCACAGAAGAATTTGGACCAAGGCAGATGGACCCGAAATCGACCCGGCGTGCTCCAGAATACTAAATCTCTAGGCCATGCCGCTCAGTGTACTCGTGAGTCGAACCTGGCCAGATACATGAAATAATAATACTCAAAGGGTATATTCATATAAATTCATTGGTATATAGTATGAGGAGATGAAGAAGGGGACTGTTCCGAAGATTCGTAATTTAAAAATCAATTTTTGGTATGTGTAGGTAGTCGAACGGATTACCATTTAATGCGAAAAATTATTATAGATTCGCGTATTTCATTGTATTGAAAATCGTTACCTATAAAACACTAACGCAAGTTTAAATGCTGCTCATTACCTTTTAACTTTCCAATCAAATCAAATGGGTTTCTGTAAATACTTTTGCCTGAATCCTTAATAATGACTTTTTAGTCGAAACGATTTTGTTGAGTATTCAATTTAATGGTTCGTTGAAACAGTCTACTGTTTCGTTATTTACGTATTCGAAAGGGTTTCTTTCTCCTAATGCACTTCTTCCCTTATTTGCTATTCAGTCATTTACTGAACAAAACCTACTTTTCGAAAATAAAATACACAAGTTTTATTTGTTCATAAAAAGGTAATTTAAATTACACCATCTGCAAGCGCGTTGAAGACAGTCAAGTCACGTGTTGCGATAAACTTATTCCAATTAAAGTCTGGTTACTGGAGGGTCTATAGGTTTTATGTTTTGCATTAAAAACAGGATGGTTCATTGTCAACACAATACGTTACTCGAATTTCTAAATGTGAATACTGATATGAGTGTAGAAGATAATTTAAAGCCAATAAAGAAACAATCAAACATCAATAAATTAAGCCGATGAATAACAAAGAAAACGCAACTAAAAATTCATTATTTGCGTTAGCAACTGATAATGAATATTAAATAATAGTATTGTTTTTAGCTGTACTTTGAACCGTCACGTTTTAGGTTCCAAATGCCATCAGAACTAAAGAGAAAGTTATCTCAACTTGTAGTTGCTGCTGCCATACTTACAATTGGATTGGTTGAAATATTTTATAAAATTTAAATTAAATAAAACATTAAAACCCTAGACTTCACATAAAAACTTGAAAATAAAACGCGCTTCCACATCCAATGTGTTATTCTCAATTTCAATCTTTGCCTGAGAATTTAATCGTCACTTGACCGATAGTATTAGGAATCGGGGTTAAGGTTGCGTGCTAAATAGCCAAATGTTCCTTGTTAAAATCAAGATTATTTAAATTTTAAATCCGTTATATCAACACTGCCAGACGCGGATCGCGATTTCGATCTTTTTGGATCTCATCAGCGCGGCGCAGGCAGCCCGACAGAACACAGACCAACTTTTACGTGCTGCCTTAACAGCGCGTTTTAGAAAATACGACAAATGGCGCTGTAAACGCCATCTGTAGTACAGTGTGCTACATTTTAGGATTACGTATGATTCAACAAGGTCCATTTAAATATATGGATATCTACTTGCTGAAACGAATCCCGGCGTAGCTAAGCTCAACGTGATAGGCACGTTACCATAATCGAATAAAATAATTCGAAGTGGTCAGTATTCTGTCGAAACTGCCAGACGCGGATCGCGATTTCGATCTTTTTGGATCTCATCAGCGCGTCGCAGACAGCTCCGACAGAACACAGACCAACTTTTACATGCTGTCTTAACAGCGCGTTTTAGAAAATACCACAAATGGCGCGGTAATACATACAATTACAAAGTGTAAATTTTTACGGAAGGAATAACAGGGATTTATAAAACCGCTATCACTTCGAAAATCAGAATTAAAATCCGTAGTATTTTCAGGAAAAAAAGTGCACTCATTTTCAGATTTTATTTATTCTTCAAAGTAGATTTGTCACTTTTTGCGTCTTATCTACTAATCTACTACTTTAAAATACAGTTTTCTATTTTTCATCAGTTCCTCTAATCAATTCCGACGTATGCCCCGTGCATTCGTTTTCTGTTGTCAAAATGAAAATTCGGCTGGACTAAGTATCGATAAATGTAAATAATGGCAAATCGCAAACGTCTCAAAATTCATGTGCTGCTTAGTATATTTTAACGAGATAGACAACTACATACTTCGAGATTATGCTATAATAAAAAACTTCATTTCTGCTATATTTATAAAGGCTTTTCTATTACAATGTTTCCATACGCATTGAGTTCTTTGTGTAAATATTTTCATTCCATTCAATCAGATCACTTACATACTTACAAGTTCATCTATCAAGTTTGTTATCTTTTTGCATTGCGCAACACAAGACAGACGCCTTTTGTTTGAAATCAATCCCACTCACTAGTCGGCTTGCGAGCTTTGGAATTTAAGAAGACTTTTGTGTTCTATCTTATATAAACAATCATCTTTTAAAATAGATACGCTTTTATAAAATCACGTACGAAAGATATATGCATGCATGTATACATAATCAGAGAGGTATTAAGTACTTGCTGTAACAGTAGAATGTAAGTAATATATAGATAGTAAAGTAGCTATGTATTACTGTCTAAAAATATATAATGCATTTTCACTAGTTTTTGATGAATATTCACCAATGTTCACAATTATAATAACGACAGTGCAAATTAGTGAATATTAATTGAACTAATTGGTGAATTAAAAATTTAGAAGAAAAACGCATAAAATGGGTCCTGAATTAAACCTAGACATTCTACCAATATTGACCTTTATTAACACCATCAAAAGATTGGTGATTTAACGACATTCTGGATATGGATAGATTGTTAAACAATACAGGTAAACAGAATAACCACGGACTTCCCCTTACTTTTATTAAAAAATACAACGTGTAATTATACAACACGCTACTGAAGTGAAACTTCTTCAAACACACAAACATACCGGGATAGGGGTTAAGGAATTGGTTTAATGGTATTATCTATACAGTATGAATGTAAATTTTACACCATACATGCCGGAGTTGCCTGTAACGAACGTTGCATTGAAGCGCGCTCACGGCTCAAGCGATTCCCACTACGAGACATCCGTTGCATGATTTCGTCACATAGCAACTCGCATGAAACGAACTTACCACACCGTGCGTAAAGAAGTTTCACTTCAAAAAATAGTAGATAACGTTGTAGACTAATTATTCACATTACAACGGAAACATAAACCAATAATGTTTGTTACGACATGCGTTTCCTTCATTTGGCTACACTTAAACATCGTAATCTACAATTTACTTTCTAATAACACATAGTTCAAACATTTTGACATTACATTTCGGTTGGTTCGTACAAATCAGAAAAATACTTGTATAATAACAACATAATAATGTCCATTGTACTTTTTGCATTGCGTATAAATCCGATTAATTTAACAATAAATCAGAATTATCGATGAATGGTACAAAAAAGCAAGTGATTTGACAACCGACGCGAAATATAAATAAGTTCGACGAATTCTGTGTAATAGTACTGGGTTTATAACCTTCCGTTATTGCTTATTAAGATATTTTTCTGTTGAATAACTATATCTATTGATAAATACAAAGTATATTGTTATGAAAAATTGCTAATGAATCAAAGAAAGAGGCTTTTATTTAAACTATTTTAGGTACGTATTAATTCTTTTTGAAAATTATTCTAGATAGAAATATTAAAAACAATATAAACAAAATTAAATTGATCATGAGGATACCTGCTATAATATTGTACAAAGATTTGAATAAGATTTTATTTTTAATTACTTACGAATTTTTTTTAACTGTACATAATCCCCAAAATTTTGATGGAGTCCGTGGTTATCACTTTCATACAAAGACAAGAACTTTGACCTTTAATGCTGAATGTGCACTTTTGTCTTTAGGATAAAAAAAAAGTTTAACTTTCTATTAATTTTAAATAAAGTGTTAAATTTCTCCTACAATTTCCTTAAACTCTGTGCAATAAAGAAACCTCTTATATAAATATAACTAAAATACTAAAAAGCAGTTCTATTCAACACGTACTCAACTTAACAGTGTCTTGTCTTGTCAGTAAATGAGTAAGATGAATTTTATCTTGCAAACATCATATTCATTCGAAAATAGGTAGGTACATACCTAATGCAAATATACTTCAATGGAGAAGTTTCTAATAGAAATAAATATGACTTTTTAATGTATCTAATTGTGTTAAAAAATTAAAAAGTTTAATTTTTATACATATATGCAAACTGTAAATACTAACGCCATTTTGTAACAAAATAAAAATACGTTCATAAACAGAAATTTAAGTAATATTTATTCGAAAAATTGCGAAACTGCAAATAAAACTAAAAATGCTAGTGACTCTAATTAGTAGGAATGTTTGCCTTGAGTTCGTTAGTATTAATACCACTAATTACCAGCGTTTCGAGTATAGCACTAAATTTTACACAATAGGGTACTTGTGTGAAATCTAAGTAAGGGACCACATACGTTAAAAATGGAGTTATTTATTATTTGTTACCGTAATTTGTGACACACGCAAACAATGCCTCTTTCAGATTATTCTTCGAACAACAATAATAACGATAATTGTTGCGTTATGGTGATTTCTAACTAACAGAAATTGCCTAGCTCACATTTGTTCTTAACTAGTTAATTAAAGCAAAGCAGATTAAAGAGTAAAATAGTGAAACATTTGTTTCTCTAATGTGATAAAAAAACTGTTCTATCTTGAAAGTAGATACACCATAAAAAGAAACTATTATAAAAATATTAGAGCCAAATCGAAATTAAAAAAAAAAAAACATGCACTTCAATATTTCTAAAATAGTTAATATATAGATAGTATTTTGTGGACCCTTATCTTTTGAATCACAAAATATAATAAAATTAAGAATGTTTGGGAGGTATACTTACACAGCCAACCATACTCGCCAAAGAAAACTTTATTAGTTATCATATAACATTAAACGGTATGCAACCAACCGTTCAGACAAATATTTACATTTAGACCC
>NW_020442466.1:2975360-3013469 GCF_000699045.2 Agrilus planipennis
CAACGTGTAATTATACAACACGCTACTGAAGTGAAACTTCTTCAAACACACAAACATAGCGGAATAGGGGTTAAGGAATTGGTTTAATGGTATTATCTATACAGTATGAATGTAAATTTTACACCATACATGCCGGAGTTGCCTGTAACGAACGTTGCATTGAAGCGCGCTCACGGCTCAAGCGATTCCCACTATGAGACATCCGTTGCATGATTTCGTCACATAGCAACTCGCATGAAACGAACTTACCACACCGTGCGTAAAGAAGTTTCACTTCAAAAAATAGTAGGTAACGTTGTCGACGTGTAATTATACAACACGCTACTGAAGTAAAACTTCTTCAAACACATAAACATACCGGGATAGGGATTAAGGAATTGGTTTAATGGTATTATTTGTACATTATGAATTTAAATTTTGCACTATACATACCGGAGTTGCCTGTAACGAACGTTGCATTGAAGCGCACTCATGGCTCAAGCGATTCCCACTACGAGACATCCGTTGCATGATTTCGTTACATAGCAACACATGAAACGAACTTACCACACCGTTAGTAAATAAGTTTCACTTCAAAAAATAGTAGGTAACGTTGTCAACGTGTAATTATACAACACGCTACTGAAGTGAAACTTCTTCAAACACACAAACATAGCGGAATAGGGGTTAAGGAATTGGTTTAATGGTATTATCTATACAGTATGAATGTAAATTTTACACCATACATGCCGGAGTTGCCTGTAACGAACGTTGCATTGAAGCGCGCTCACGGCTCAAGCGATTCCCACTATGAGACATCCGTTGCATGATTTCGTCACATAGCAACTCGCATGAAACGAACTTACCACACCGTGCGTAAAGAAGTTTCACTTCAAAAAATAGTAGGTAACGTTGTCGACGTGTAATTATACAACACGCTACTGAAGTAAAACTTCTTCAAACACATAAACATACCGGGATAGGGATTAAGGAATTGGTTTAATGGTATTATTTGTACATTATGAATTTAAATTTTGCACTATACATACCGGAGTTGCCTGTAACGAACGTTGCATTGAAGCGCACTCATGGCTCAAGCGATTCCCACTACGAGACATCCGTTGCATGATTTCGTTACATAGCAACACATGAAACGAACTTACCACACCGTTAGTAAATAAGTTTCACTTCAAAAAATAGTAGGTAACGTTGTCGACGTGTAATTATACAACACGCTACTGAAGTGAAACTTCTTCAAACACACAAACATAGCGGAATAGGGGTTAAGGAATTGGTTTAATGGTATTATCTATACAGTATGAATGTAAATTTTACACCATACATGCCGGAGTTGCCTGTAACGAACGTTGCATTGAAGCGCGCTCACGGCTCAAGCGATTCCCACTACGAGACATCCGTTGCATGATTTCGTCACATAGCAACTCGCATGAAACGAACTTACCACACCGTGCGTAAAGAAGTTTCACTTCAAAAAATAGTAGATAACGTTGTAGACGTGTAATTATACAACACGCTACTGAAGTAAAACTTCTTCAAACACACAAACATACCGGGATAGGGATTAAGGAATTGGTTTAATGGTATTATTTGTACATTATGTTTCGCACGGGTGCAATGCTGATAGTAAATATACTACAGCATGTCTTTATATACAACAATCACAGCTTTTTTGACATAAGACAATACAAACCGGCCGTACCGCCGCAACCGCTATGTCCCTGCATTTTAAATCTGTAATATCTTCGAAAATATTCATTTAAATTACATTCTGTAAAGGGCCCTATTGATCTATATTAAATGCACGATGTATTTAAAAGTACTTAATTGGATAAGGATTAATGCTGTATTGCTTAAAATTGCTTCGTAAATAAGCCATTATTTCTCCTAAAAAGTAAAGAATAAAAAAATGGTTATTGTGGGTTATCCCTAAGAGATAGACATATACCATCCCGGACTTTTTTTGTAGACCTTCTTAAGGTAAACAATACTGTACTATATTATTTTGATCTATCTCGTAGGGTTCAGCCAGCGCTTGTAATGTAAGCGCAAAAAAATGTGTTTATTTACGACATCACATTACAAACCTCTAAAATTATCAGTGTTTCTCTGCTTTATTATGCATGTATTATACATATAAACCTTCCTCTTGAATTACTGTATCTATTTAAAAAAACGCATTAATATCCGTCGCGACCTAAGCATACATAGAGACAGACAGCGGGGGAAATACGTTGCATGATTTCGTTACATAGCAACTCGCATGAAACGAACTTACCCTTCAATACTTCAAAAAAATAGAAAAGCATGCAGACAGTCTGCATCTTTTTATTCATCAAATCATCGGCTATATATGTATTTTTATGTTTAGGAAAATCTCCTTAAAGCGAGTACAAAAAAGACTGACTGCAAATTGTTTTTCCAAACAACTATTAAGATAAAAGCCTCATATATTTCATCCCCTTAACTTATTTATAAAACAATATACTGTTTGATCTTATTTTCTTCGAATTTTAAATAATAACGTAATGTTCCGCGTATTTTTGAGTGGTTGAAGTCCTTCAGAAGGCAATAATTATAGCAGTTGTGCCGTTACCGTGCATTCGTTTTATGGAAATTGTTCGAAAGTCGTTNCTCCTACAATTTCCTTAAACTCTGTGCAATAAAGAAACCTCTTATATAAATATAACTAAAATACTAAAAAGCAGTTCTATTCAACACGTACTCAACTTAACAGTGTCTTGTCTTGTCAGTAAATGAGTAAGATGAATTTTATCTTGCAAACATCATATTCATTCGAAAATAGGTAGGTACATACCTAATGCAAATATACTTCAATGGAGAAGTTTCTAATAGAAATAAATATGACTTTTTAATGTATCTAATTGTGTTAAAAAATTAAAAAGTTTAATTTTTATACATATATGCAAACTGTAAATACTAACGCCATTTTGTAACAAAATAAAAATACGTTCATAAACAGAAATTTAAGTAATATTTATTCGAAAAATTGCGAAACTGCAAATAAAACTAAAAATGCTAGTGACTCTAATTAGTAGGAATGTTTGCCTTGAGTTCGTTAGTATTAATACCACTAATTACCAGCGTTTCGAGTATAGCACTAAATTTTACACAATAGGGTACTTGTGTGAAATCTAAGTAAGGGACCACATACGTTAAAAATGGAGTTATTTATTATTTGTTACCGTAATTTGTGACACACGCAAACAATGCCTCTTTCAGATTATTCTTCGAACAACAATAATAACGATAATTGTTGCGTTATGGTGATTTCTAACTAACAGAAATTGCCTAGCTCACATTTGTTCTTAACTAGTTAATTAAAGCAAAGCAGATTAAAGAGTAAAATAGTGAAACATTTGTTTCTCTAATGTGATAAAAAAACTGTTCTATCTTGAAAGTAGATACACCATAAAAAGAAACTATTATAAAAATATTAGAGCCAAATCGAAATTAAAAAAAAAAAAAACATGCACTTCAATATTTCTAAAATAGTTAATATATAGATAGTATTTTGTGGACCCTTATCTTTTGAATCACAAAATATAATAAAATTAAGAATGTTTGGGAGGTATACTTACACAGCCAACCATACTCGCCAAACAAAACTTTATTAGTTATCATATAACATTAAACGGTATGCAACCAACCGTTCAGACGAATATTTACATTTAGACCCGCCTACATTTCTTCAACTGTTTATTTCCAACTTCAATACGCCAAAATTGCTAGTTTTCAATAAACGATTTCAATTAAACGAAAACATTTCAGATACCAAAAATAGGCCTACGATATGCGTATAAGCTTATTATTGAGTTTGAAATTGACTGACGCCGACTTCTTCAAAATTCTGCCAGGTACAGTCCTTTTAGCCAATGCATTTGTAGTTCGACAGTTTCATAGATAAAATATTCATTTCATTAGGAGTCATCAACGTCGTCAACGTCACAAAACACGAAGAAAACACATTATCCGTTCGACAGAAATCGAAAAGCAGATCTTAATTCCATTTTAATTAGGACACTTCCAGATTCCTCGCGTCGGATTAACTAGCGTGCAACGGATCGCAGTCTAATGCTTTGACGTTCTATAATACATGCATACGTCTATGTATGTATTAGATTGTAACTTACACACGAACAAGTACATACGAAACGGCTTAAGGAGAATTGGCTGGTCCCATTTTAATTTATAACTAAGCCGAGAGTGGAGTTTGGGTGCCCGGTTGAAAACTATACGCGGAAAGATTAGTCCTCCTAATGCTCTCTAATCCTCTTTGCTGCTTACACGTAAACTCGATTATGCAACGCGCGACTTCAAAGATTCAAAAAGTAATCAATTGTTGAGGATTTTGGTATATATTTGTTTAGAAATCTGCTAAATATTAAAAAGCAACCACACAATTCTATCTCCAAAAGTTTTTGGTAGGTAAAAGTTGGGCAGAGACAGATGAGATGGGCAAAATAAAAATAGAAAGGACGGGAAAGGTTATCTGTGAAACATTACTATTCCAGAATATGTCTACATGATTCAGGGAATCCGCCAAAAATGCCAAACTATGACCTAGACCTGCAGGCTCCTATACCACGTCACGTAGTTTGTTTGGTAAATTAGAAATATAGGAAAACAGTTTTGGGTTACTAATTCTGGTGGGCGGGCAGTCCCCCCCCACTACGTCGGACGGTAGAGCGAAAGGTCCTTTTCGTCCTCCTTTCCTTTCAGGAATTGCAGGAATCAATCGGTGATGGTTGAATGAAACGAAGATCGAAGCGAGTGAAATAGTAACTGTGAAATATTACCGCCCCAGCACTTGCCTAAGTAATCCTAGAAAACCATAGACAATTTTGAACCAGGACAGACTTTAGACATTATGGTATACGTTTCGGTATCTATAGGGTTGTTCGGAAAGTCATTTCGTTTTTCTTTTGTGGAAATGAAAGACAGTTTTCGTATAATAAACAAATATTTTATTAAATTATATATTGACCGTTCTGGTCCAACACCTTTTGCCATCTTTCTGGTAGTAGCATAATTCCACGCTCATAAAATTTTTGGTCTTTGCTGGCAAAAAACTGATCGAGGAGGTTTTTGACCTCCTCATTTGAGGTGAAGGTTTTACCGTCTAAAAAATTTTGGAGTGACCGGAACAAATAATAATCCGATGGTGCCAGGTCTGGAGAATATGGTGGGTGTAGCATTGTATCCCATTCAAGCTGTAAAAGCTTTTGGCGAGTGACCAAACTTGTGTGAGGTCTCGCGTTGTCTTGGTGAAACACTACACCTTTCCTGTTGATTAGTTCTGACCTTTTCTGTTGAAGTGCATCATTCAGTTTGTCCAGCTGATGACAGTAGACTTCCGAATTAATCGTTGTGTTATCCGGTAAAAGCTCAAAAAAAACGATTCCTTTAAAATCCCACCAAACAGACAGCATCACCTTTTTTTGGTGAATATCGGCTTTGGAAATGGTTTGAGCCGGTTCATCTTTTTTGCTCCATGACCTCTTGCGTTTGACGTTGTTGTATACAACCCATTTTTCGTCCCCAGTGATGATGCGCTTCAAAAACGGATCATTTTCGTGACGTTTGAGAAGCGAATCGCAGACGTCAATGCGGCGACACAGATTTCTCTCTGTGAGAACATGGGGAACCCATACATCGAGCTTCGAGGATAATCCCAGGCCTTTCAAGTGGTCATAAACTGTTGAATTTGATAAATTTAACCTCAATCCGATCTCACGTGTTGTTATTCGCCGGTTCACATCAACTAATGCCTTTATCGCGTCTTTATCAGCTTCAACCGGCCTTCCCGAACGTGGTGCATCTTCGACATCAAAATTGCCGGATCGAAATTTAGCGAACCAGTTCTGGCACTGGCGTACTGTCAACACACCTTCTCCATACACATCAGTCAATTTCTTTCTGGCTTGAACAGCATTTTTACCCTTTCTGTAGTAAAACAGTAAGATATGTCGAAAATGCTGCTTATCGCTCTCCATATTTAAAAGGGCACCAACCAAAAACTACTGCGTAGAATTAATTGGAATTTTTCACACACAAGCCTTGCTATATGAGCTCTCAAAGCATATAAAAATTATACGGCTTAAATGTAAAGTTGGGTGCAAAAGAATACAATTAAATCCTCTGTCGGGAAAAAACGAAATGACTTTCCGAACAACCCGATAGTTACTGATACGTGATTGGTCAAGTGCATAAATAGATCAACAGCCACAAGGAAGTGCTTAAATCGTTGCAAGAATGCTGGATATCTTCCCCTCGATGTAAGGTATAGGTCAAAATTTATCTAGCTTTCATAAAATGTATCTTATACATTAAATACTGCATGCCATCTGGACTGCTTTTGAAAGGGTACTTCTACCATATTACATAATTTCAAATGCATACGAGGTAGACAAATATCTCTTGAATGTTCTTTTGGAAACAATAATAGGCCGATTTGGTCCCAATGGGCAGGTTCTGCGAAGGTCTTTGACAGCAACCACCTTTATTAATTTTATTATCGATTATTTTCAATTGTATGCAGGTTACAGAAATTCATACCTCGAGGCAGAGTCATACCTTGTTGGATTTTTCCTCTTATTGGCTTCTGGCCCGTATTGTTTTGTTACATACTAGGTATTGGTGGTGGCACCAGAACAATTTTTGATTTTGTCACATAATTTGGAGTTAGTTACATTTTATTCTTCTTCTTGTTAACTTGCGTTTTTAATTCAAATTTTCTTCGTTGGGCCTGTAGTTGTAATCTGTTATTTCATAGTTAATAATTCATTTGTAAATAAAGTGTTTTATATATAGTGTATAGTGTTTTATATCGAGTTTCATTCGCTCCTTTAAATCCAACATTTTGAGAAAATACTGCTCGAGATTTCACGGCAAACAATAATGTTAAACATATGAAATATATACTAGTGGTAGTAAGTGAATGGTCTCTGGAAATTATCCAGTTGTACAGACTCTTTACTTTAGTGCAATGTACGTAATCGCACCTCTTCATTCATATCAAGCTCAAAAGCTGTTCAAATACGAAACGACCTATGTACGTTTCGCTGTAACGGTTACGACAGCCAAACGGAACTCCTACGACATAAACGTCTTTTTTAATGTGTCAAACAAATCAAAGGATCTTTACTGCTCACAATCACTGTACGACGAGAAGTATATTTTCGGAAATGTTCCGTCCTCTCCAACAGTTTAATAGACGGCCTTTATTTTTATGAGCTTGCATAAAACGTGTGTCTGTACTGCACTCGACAACGCTCGAATGTTCGAGTCATAAAGCGCGCGGCAATTACAACTGACAATGTCGTGATTTTTATGTGATTATATGCATCCCCTTGCACGATTACGCTCACCGTTTATTGCAAATGCTATAAAAACATACGGACCGATATGGATTTTTTCCTCAACTTTTAAATGTCTTTAAACTTTTACCACCAACTGTCACAGCAGTTTCATATTTAAGTCAGTTTCTTATCCGCTGTTAATTTACATCTCATTACGCAACAAATGAGTCACAAATGTCTCTTGAAATGTTTCTCAATATTTGTATTTGTAAAATTTGCATATATTCATCATCATCATAAGGTCGTCAGTACTAAGAGTGGTTGTATACGCATCTCCACTCTTTCCTGTCCTTAACATTTAACCCCTCCTAACTCCCGTTTTTGCCTCTAATATGTCTCTGACTAGACCTTCATGCTTGAGAAGGTGTCCTACCAACCTATCTCGCCTATTTCTTATTGACTTCCATACAGTCCTCTGTTCTGCTATTCTTTCTAATATCTCTTCATTTCTAACCTTCTCTATCCACAGTTTCAAGGAAAATTGACACCATTATGAATTATCAGAAATATTCCACAATTTGTGGTGTCTAACCATTTACCCATTTACTGTAATTATGTCTATACAAAATATGAAAAACGACTGCACAGCGAAGAATATTCGTAGTACATATTAACATTAACTTATTGACCTTTATGACAAGTGGAATATATCAAGGAACCATTAAACTCGGTCTCATTAATTTTCTAATAACATCCTTGTAGCAAATACTGGAGTTGACTATAGGCCCAAACTTGGATCAGTAGTGGGAAATGAAGCATTGGCTTCTCAATACTGGATCAATGTTCGGCCAATTTTCATGTGCCACGGTTTGGTACATTAAGTTTCACCAAGTTTGGTTGAGTACCAAGCATAGGTTTGCCACTTCCTCACTAACGTTCGCCCAATCTTCAAGTGCCAACGTTCGGTGCACTGATATTTCGTCAAGTTATGTCCAACATTAGGAACCAAAGTATTGTCCAATTAATACTGTACTGAGCTGCCCTGTCGTAGGTTGTTAATTGGAGTTGAGATGAAGTGACAAACCAGACATTTGCCATGCTTGGTTCAATATTAGACAATGTTGGGTTAATCTTGGACTAAGCTTAGTCCTATTGTGAATTCCTACTTATTGAATTGCTAATAATAGAATTTAAATGGGAACGATTTGAACAATAAAATAATGTTCCGCAAACAAAAGCTGCATTTTTTTAGAAAAAGAACCTTCTTCAATCAAAATCTCATCTTTAATTGCTCACATTCTGAACAATGATAACAATAAAACAAAAAAAAAAGCGCACGTAGTAAAGACAGCCTATGTTTTGAAGCGCCTATATTATTACTTTGCTGATGTTTTTCATCAAATAAACTTTATCTTCTTTAATACAGAAGGAAATAAAAATATTTTTCCGATATTTGTTTTTATAACCAGACAATGCCCAGGTCGACAGCGGGCGCGTAAACTCACGAACTTTTAGCTCGTTTACGGTTGAAACGCGGTTATTGTCGGCGGGTGTAGTTGGTACGGGTAAGGCGTGTGCAATAAATTTCATGAAATTACAGGGGGGCACGCCTAATCAATAATTACGTAAATTGAGCTAATTATTGAACAACACACCTGCAATTTTTCGCAGACACGACAGCGCGCTCTCGGCCGGCTCTCTTCTCTCGGCCTGCCATGGTCTCGTATCAGCACTAGATTGCGCGTACCTGTGCCACGTTGTAGATCACGAACTGTTGCATCTATAGAGATAGATGTGAGAATAGAGTCCTCTAAAAGGCCTGGCAGCTTGAGGTCAGGAGTGAGATAGAACGTTGCCGACAGATCCGCAGGATGACCATTCTACCATTCACTAATACTCGTTTTCACTAGTACTAGTTGCTTTTCCAAATTGTCGGTTTTTTATCTCCACCCCCTGAGCCTCCGCCCTTCTATCTCCTTTATTGTTCTACATGGTTATTCCCCTCCATTCCACGTAATCAAATACACTGTCCCATCATCTACATTCTAGACATTTGGTAAAACGCCTAGGCGTAACGTTTGAATATATCAGTCGTAATGTAAAATTTCGCAACTCGTATACTTCATTTACTCTCTCTAGCGATGTGCCCCTTCCAATGTCTTGGATGCGCGCTGGCAAAATCGTAGGTAGGGAGAAAAAAAGCTCATTATGCTCTCGACTCTTGTTCATTAAACATACTTTTTCATACAGTACCTGCCAAAAGTTTTGTTTAATCATGAATAGTAGTGCGAGTCGAAAACAAGCGTTAAAGCCTTTAATATGTCTTCAAATGTCTTCAAATATAAATAAACATCTTGATTTTTTCAGTAGCAAATGGTACCAATAAGAGCACATTTGAGCAATGCAATTGTAGTGGATAAAATGGTCAATTTTTCCGTGCAGTATTGTACGGATTATACGCTCCTTGCCGGTTGAGAGTTTGGCCGAGAGTTGTCTCCTTTTTTTTTCTGGCCTAATGCTATTCTTTTCTAATTTGCGCCGGTCAAACAGAAGGTCACATCGCTACAAAAACTAAACGAAGCATACGTATTACTATTTTCCGAGTAATGTTCTAGTTTCACAAAATGCCTAATTTTGCTATTATATGCATACGGTTACGCCATATTCATACCTAATAACAAGGAGCTTCTATGCAGTGTTCTTTTTCACCCTTGTGTTCTGGCATTACAATAAAGTACAAAGCTAAAAGGGAATGGCACCCTCTATCCTTATTATATCTCTATGGATGCACCGCTAAAACAGATCGCATCTCTCTCGTTCTCTGTCTCTCTTTTTCGTTGTACTTCTTAATCGTACGTCGTGATCAAGGCGTCCATTGTTGTAACTCGAACGGCTTAATTGTTGTTAGTAAAATTAATTAACCTCTATTTAATCCCTGCATATGCGGTTGGTCGTATTTTCCAAAAAGACAAGAGGCGGCTAACGAAACACCGCACTATCGGCTGGTATACTGCGCAGTGCACAATACACCGTGCAACCTTAGCTAAAGTGTATGTTATTGTTGTTTTATACGACCGAAGCAAAGTTAATTAGAGCTCTGGTAAATAAAGTTTATATTTAAGTTCATAACTATTTCGTACCAACTGATACAAATTAAAAACGTAAACTATTTATCATCTTCATCATACTATTACACGGTATAAATAAATTTTTATTTAGGTTACTGGTACATCTAAATTATTTATTTAAAACTGCAAGGTAACGGCTACTTACCTACTGCGTTAGTAGGTCAATAAGCGATCGTTTAAATAGCGGAATTAATAATTATAATCAATGATAATCGAGATGCGTCAAGAAGTCGAGAGTTGAATTCAAGATCACGAAGATGCAGGGTGGTGAGACGGCTTACCGTCTTCATCACCCTGTGATAGTTCCCTGTTATTTTTATGTTCCTCAATTATCTAATAAAGTAGACTAAGATTATTATTATCAGGCTATTAATAAACTGTAGTTTCTCTCATTTTTAAATATATAAAATTCGTTGCTGTATAACGTGGTGGACTAATTATAAAGTCAAATCTGGATAAATGAGAACTGGGTAAGCGAGAAAACTCTATTAATGAGAGTATTTGCCAGGTCCCGTCATTTTGCCCTTCTAAAGCCTCTATAAGTGAGAAACATAAAACCTGTATAAGTGACAGTCATTTTTCATGCGCGAACCTCTTTAAGTGAGATTGCTACTTGTCTATACCTCTATAAGCGACAGTTTACTATTGCTGTTTTATGNTCCTAGCGGGTTTACCAGAAAGGTTTTCCCCCATGATCATGGCAATTGAACACTCGGGTATCACAATTACGACAGATTCCATAAAAAGTAAATTACTCGACATGGAAGTTGATCCTAACAAAAGTAGTGGTGCGTTTGTCAGCAAAAAATGTTTACAGAAAAATCGCACAGACAAGACTATTGAGCATAATGGAAATTTAAGGATCAAGTGCTATAAGTGCAAGAAATTTGGACATTATCAAAATAAGTGCCCAAATAGTGAACCCAAAAAGGAAAAATCAGGTCCTTCACACGCGTTTAGTGCAGTTTTTCTGAGTGGATTATACAATGAATCTGATTGGTACATAGACTCGGGTGCAAGTGTGCATTTAACAGCTAAACGAGACTGGATGAAAAATATTTCCAATTTTCAAGATAAACAAGAAATCATGATTGCAGATAAGACCAAAATTCCCATGACTTGTTTCGGTGATATAGATTTGGTGACAAAAATAAACAAGAAGAAATTTGATATAACAGTTAAGAACGTTTCGTATGTTCCGGGTTTAACTACAAACTTATTGTCAGTAAGCAAATTGATTGAAAATGGAAATAAAGTGAAATTCGAAGACAATTGTTGCAAGATTCACAACAAAATTGGTGAACTAGTTGCTACCGCGACCATGGTGAATGGTGTTTACCGGTTGAACCTTTTTAACAAAAAGTGTTTACTGACGCCGTCAAGTGAAGAAACAGGGGAAATATGGCACCGTAGGTTTGGCCATCTAAACAGTGAATGTTTAAATAAAATGAAGAATGGCATAGTAAATGGACTAAAATATACGGGGTCTGTGCAAAAAGGTCAAGGAAACTGTGAAGTATGTTGTGAAGGAAAGCAACATCGACTACCATACAAACGAAAAGGTACACGAGCTATACATCTTTTACAGACAGTGCATGCTGATGTGTGTGGTCCCATGGAGGTTACTTCTATCGGCGGATCAAGGTATGTTTTAATTTTTGAAGACGACTTTAGCCGAATGGCGTTCGTATATTTTCTGAGAACTAAAGACGAAGTTTTTGAATGTTTCAAAAAATTTAAGAGTTCTGTCGAAAATCAAACCGAGAAAAGAATTAAAACCTTAAGAACCGATAATGGGGGTGAATTTTGTAGTAGGAAATTTGAAAAATTCTTAGATCAAAATGGGATTTTACACCAAAAAACAAATCCATACACACCACAACAAAATGGCATGTCTGAACGTTTAAATCGTACAATCATAGAAAAAGCCAAATGTCTATTATTTGATGCTCAACTGTCAAAAAAATTTTGGGCTGAAGCGGTCAACACTGCATGTTATTTAAGAAATAGATCGCTGGTTTCAGGTCTAGATAGAACACCTTATGAGCTATGGACAGGTCTTAAACCTGACGTAAGCCACTTAAGAGTTTTCGGAAGTCGTGTTATGGTTCACATACCGAATGAAAAAAGATTGAAGCTGGATAAGAAGGCAAAGAAATGTATTTTAGTGGGTTATAGCGAAAATATTAAAGGATATAGAGTGTACAATCCAATGAAAAATACAGTAACTACCAGTAGGGATGTAACTATAATTGAAAACACAAAAAATGAATTAACTGACGTTTTAAATCACGAAGAGAAGTTAGACAACAATGACGAGATATTGGTTCCAGTGGGAGAAAAAATGGAAGACACCGAGGAAGAAACATTGACAACATTAAGCGATAGTTCAGGTGAAGTTTGGGAAAACACGGAAGATAACTCCGATGATTCTTCTATTGATGTTGAAGAAGCTCCTTCCGAACCAAGAAGATCACAGCGTCAACCAAAACCAAGAAAATTTGAAGGAAGTGTCACTTATCTCTGTGCGCAAGATGAAGATCCAATGACAGTAGAAAGTGCTTTATCAAGATCGGATAAACTTGAGTGGGAGCAGGCAATGAAAGAAGAGCTAAAATCTTTTGAAGATAATGAAGCTTGGGAACTGGTTGATCCTCCGGATGGAAGCACAATAGTGGACTGTAAGTGGGTTTTCAAGAAGAAGTGTGATAGTGAAAATAAAGTACGTTATAGAGCAAGATTGGTGGCGAAGGGTTTTACGCAAAAAGCCGGAATTGATTATGAAGAAACTTTTTCACCAGTTGTGCGCCATAGTACTTTAAGACTATTATTTGCGTTGTCAGTAAAATTAGGGTTATTTACTAAACATTTAGACGTCACAACTGCTTTTTTAAATGGTGTGTTGGAGGAAACTGTTTTCATGACAATACCTGAAGGATTAAAAAATCCTAATTGTAAAAACAAAGTATTAAAATTGAAGAAGGCAATTTATGGCCTAAAACAGTCTTCTCGAACCTGGTATAAAAGAGTTGATGATTTTTTGAGTGATTTAGGTTATCAAAAGTCTAAAATAGAACCTTGTTTATTCATTAAAAGAAAAGGTGATTTATTAACAATAATTGCTTTATACGTCGATGATTTTTTTGTTTTCTCTAATGACGAACATGAAACGGATGTTTTAAAATCAAAATTGGGAGAAGCATTTAAGATAAAGGATTTAGGAGAAATAAAACAATGTCTTGGAATGAATGTAAGATTTGATAAACAAAAGGAAACTGTAACATTAGACCAAAAGAAATATATAGAACAAGTTCTAGAACGTTTCGGAATGACTAATTGTAAGACTGTTTTGACTCCCATGGAGACAAATGTAAACCTAACTAATCGTAAGAATGAGTCTGATTGTAAAACGAAAATGCCATATCAGCAATTAATCGGAAGTTTGATGTATCTTGCCGTTTTAACAAGACCCGATATCGCATTTTCGGTTAGCTATTTAAGCCAATTCAATAACTGTTACAATGACGATCATTTTAAACAGGCAAAACGTATTTTAAAATATTTACAGCTAACTAAGGATTATTGTTTATGTTATAAGCGTGATGATGCAGAACTTGAAGGTTTTGTCGATGCCGACTGGGGAGGTTGCTCGATTGATAGAAAATCGTATACGGGTTTCTGTTTTAAACTAAGTGGTTCTGCAATATCATGGGAAAGTAGGAAACAAAAAACTGTAGCGCTTTCAAGTACGGAAGCCGAATATATGGCAATTTCGGAAGCTTCAAAAGAGGCAATATTTCTAAGAGGTTTAATTGCCGAATTAATCGGAAATTTAAATTGTATTGTTCTATACAATGATAGTCAGAGCGCACAAAAGTTGTCGGCAAATGAAGTTTATCATAACAGAACGAAGCACATAGACGTGCGACATCATTTCATAAGAGACGCGGTTGCTAACGGTCTTATTAAACTTAAATATTTGCAGACAGCTGACATGCCCGCTGACATTTTAACAAAGAGTTTAATGTCAATAAAACATTATAAGTTTTTGAAGATTTTAGGCATTGTTAAACTAGGTTAATATTATGTGCTAGTGGGAGTGTTAAAAGTAGCCCACAATATTAGCATTTATACTGTTCTTTATTTCATTAATGATATCTTTGTTTTCTTGAAGGTAGTTGTTTATGTTTAGTTTATCGCTCATTAACAGGATGTTAAAATAAAAGTTTAGTCTATGCAGAAAACTCGACAAGCGCGTTTGATTTCTTTAACACTCATAATGTCTAAACGAAAACTCAATGTGTTGTCGAACTGTATTTTTATGTACCTTTATAAGTGAGACAAATTCCTCCTGTAACTCTATAAGCTGTAAACTCGGGTTAGTGAGAAACCTCTGTATGAGAGAAACAGATCGCGGTCTCTTGAGCTCTCACTTGTCCAGGTACGACTGTATGTCAAAATAAAAATGTAAATTCACTTCATTTTGACAATAAGCTGCACTGTTTCCTATCCTGAGTTAATCTTCGCATTTCCCTACAACTATAACATCCCACATTCTTAACTATTTGTGAACAGTAATCTAATCCAGGTCTACCTCACATACATTTAGCTCCTATCCTTGCCTCTAATATGTCTCTAACTAGTCCCTCGTGTCTGAGAAGGTGCCCTATCGACTTCCATAGAGTCCTCTGTTCTCTTCCTCTTTCTAATACCTCCTCATTTCTAACCTTCTCTATCCACGGTATCCTCATCATTCACCTGTAGCCTTTCTTCCTTTTTTTGATCTCGACAGAATTAAACTTCGATATCAAATTGATTTACTGGTGCCTCTTTTCCAATTCATAATATGTAAATAAATCGTTATTCTTATTATTATTTACTTGATATACACACAGGAATAGATGTAACGCATTTGATCGCGCATAAAGTGAGCAACAATTAAACTCTTCCCTCGAAACGCAACAACATCCATAGAAAGCAATGTTAAATGCAAATGACTCGAATAAAACAGCACCACGGAAGCTTGACTGCATTCTATATTTATGACTCGCGCTCTTATATATCTACTCTAATCGTGTCTGTCGGTCCACTCTATGTGTGAAGGTATGTATATTTTAAAGAATCTATATACTTACGTATGTACATATACACATATGTACTAACGTATACTTAGTTGAAGATATATTCATTTATGAACCACTCAACTCAAATAAAGTGAATTAACTCATTAACCAATCCATATGCCTATTGGTGCAATAATCTACGAAACTGATACTTAATTAGTAATTGCGATATTATTAACTCTGGTATGTTACAACTCAAATAATTAAACAGGCATTGATGAAAAAGCAAAGGCCATATAATTGATTAAAAAAATATATAAACAATTTAATGAATATAAAAAAGCATACATAGAGAGGCCGCATACAGTACTGTATGAAAATAAATAAAAGTAAAACAAAAATACTGGTATGCAACGGAAGAAAAAGTAGAGAAACAGCGAATATAAAGATAGGAGGCGAAAAATTAGAAGAAGTGGCTGATTTTAGGTATCTAGGAAGTCAGATAAGTCAGGACGGAAGGAGTAGTAGGGATATAAAGCAGAGGATAGCGCAGGGTAGGGTCGCCTTCAATAAAATACGTCACTTCTACGCTCGCGAACGGTTAATTTAGGAATTCGGAAAAGGTTGTTAAAGATGTATGTTTGGAGCGCGGCGCTGTACAGGTGCGAAACATGGACAGTGGACGTGGCAGAAAAGAAAAGGTTAGAAGCGTTCGAAATGTGGTGTTATAGGCGAATGATGAGGATAACGTGGATAGAAAAGGTTAGAAATGAAGAGGTATTAGAAAGAATAGAATAGAGGACTCTATGGAAGTCAATAAGAAATAAAGTTGATAAAGGATCAACATTTTGCCCTCAATCTGTTAGTACCATGTAGGGATTGCAACAAAGGTGCACATTAGACAGACGAGCAGATCCTTTATTCAAAGGAACCAAATGTTTTCGTAGAACATTTTAAACAAATAAAGTAAACTATATACCTAACAGAGAATCCTATTATTAATAAAAATAATAAATATATGCAATATGAGGTATTTCTACAAAATCTGTATAGTTCAAAATGAAATGTTATTTTCTTCCACATGGTCAGAAAATGGTGTACATTATCTGAAACTTATTTTTATGACCTGTAATAATTTCGCTTTTATTTACTTCTTATTAATGTTAATGTTAATTAAAGACTATACCCCTCGGTTCCCAGTAATTTTGTACATTATTAAGCCAAAATGGAAGGATTCTCACTATTAAAGTTTCCAACATAAGAGATCCTTATAGAAACGAATGAATTATGTTTTGAAAACCCTGGAAAAAAGCAGCTGAATCGATTCTGACTAGACATCGCTATAAACTTTTTCAAATCGTATCCTTGCAATCGAATCATTCTCTCTGATGAGATACAATGCCCCACGTACACAAACACAGACATCCGACTTACCATTTTTATAGCGTCCCTTTTTTTCTCAAACTTTGAACTTGAGCTTCGAAGTATTTTCGTATGAGTAATTTCATACAACTGATTGAATGGCAAAAAGCGATATTAAAAGAAGCACCTTCACATTCACAAGTATTTATTAATTTTACACATGTAAATTAAGAGTATATAAGGATTTCAAACAGTACACGTATACTAATATCTGAAAACAACCATAAATCTAGTACCTATACACACACCTGTTTATACCTCATACGCTAGGTTTATAGGGCTAATAACCCTTGCAATCTCTTTCATTACCTGCTCCTAGAAATTATTGCACGAACAGTTACTATGTACTGCAACATACACCTTAATATCTAGCATAACTAGCTGAATCCATCCAAATTTGGACGACGGTTATAGATGGTATCTACATGCACCTACATTTTAATTTTGGCGACAATTTTAATAATATTATAACTAACGTTTTAAACGTCAAACATTAAATATTTAATGGTTGTAATATACCATTAGAATGTATATGTATTCAACCAACTATACACACGAATAGAGAAATTTAAATCCACCCACTTCTATGCAATTGTTTAGTTCCAACTTGAATACGTCAAAATTGCATGTGTATCACGTTGGCAGATTACATATTCAACTCCCACTTTAAGTCATATGTGTAATTTTGTAGTGAAAGAATTCATTTTGTAGAGCCTGGTGCTTTCGATAAATCAGATGATCTGTTAGCTTGATATCATGCTAGCAGATCACATATTCGTTTGAATTGATCTCGGGCTCAGAAAACGACCTCATTAGAATCATATTTTGTAGAGTCTATAGATAGAATGATCCGGTAGCATGAGATCAACCTAAGTAGATCTTCCGATTTCTAGAGATCAGTAGACTACAAAATTAATGCTTTCATTACAAATTAGTTACAAATTATACATAATTTTTAATATAGGATTGGATATGTGATCTGCTAGTGTGATTAAAGCTGGCGATTTTTGAAACCAATGCAATCCTTTAAAAATAAACAAGAAGCCTTATTTAGCGCTAATTATTAATTTTATACTAGCGATACTTACTACCTGTTATTAAACCTTAAAAGAAAACCTTCATATTTATAATAAATAATAAAGTTTGATTATCAAAATTATTTATATTTCATCCCTATTTCGTTCAAACTTTTTATCCATAAGTAGGTATATCAGATTCTTTTTATTGTTAAGGTTATATCCATTACCATGTCATTTTCGAACAAAACTATCAAAAAATCTACTTAATCCTCAGTTTTCGTCAGCTTCCATAATAAATTAGAATGATATGGGATCGTAATTTCTTAGTCTGAACTGTTAGACGTGGATTGCGATTTCGAGCTCCTTCGTTCTCATCAGCACGCGTAGACAATTCCCATCTATCCACAAATTTACTGCGTTGAATGAAAATTGCTAGTTTATTGATGTTTGACAAGGTCCCTGATTGAGGTGATTAAGGATATCGACGTGTAAAGCTGAACTCACGTTAGTTTACGTGAATATTAGTGAACTCATCACAATTTGTAATAAATTTTTACTGATAGCGTTCACGACAGCCGCCTGCAAGAAGACCTTATTTGTTACCAGGACGAACCGCCACTGACCTTACGTGATACACCAATGAGCATGCATGGACACTGGACATATACGTGTATTCTAAACATCAGATTCATAAATTGCGGTGCTCGTTCTAATTTGCAAATGACCGGTTGCGTTACGTCGCGTTGCATCGTGTCGCATTTAGGTACCGCTTCTTTCCCTATATCGATTATGCCGATGAATGCAATGTTGCGTTTCATTGGACATAAACTACACGATCAGTTCACCTACTACCGTACAAAGGGGGCAACTGGGGCAGACGTGATTACGCCACTTGCTCTAACGAGGAAAGGAGATTTACTCGTTTGTATGAGGCGAAACAAGGTGAGGTAATGCGAGACGGGTTCTTTAACGGGTAACCGTTTGGTTACTTTAGTTATAGTACAAATCGGTACTAACACTAATTCTTCCTCAAGTTAAACATCCCAATTAGTTCTTCGTAGTGGCGCAGATATATAGGGTATCACCATTAAGGTCACAACAGGCGAAAAAGGACATACCGTTAACTCTTTCAAATAGGGAATCCACATCAGGGCCACATTAGTCTTAAAAGGGTATGGCGTCAAAGGGTTCAGATATAGTGAATTCATATTAGGCCCAAATCAGTCTCAATAAGGCATGCCGTAAAGTGGTTCAGATAGGGTATCGTCATCAGCTTCGAAAAGGCTAAATAGGGCATGCATTAAAAGAGTTGAAGTAGAGAATCATGATATAAAGGGGTTCAATCAATTTAAATAGGATTCAGATAGGGTATCACTACTAAGGCCAGATACGTTAAAGAGTTGAAATAGGGCATCTACACCAGGGTCACATTAGTTTTAAAAGAGCATGACGTCAAAGGGTTCAGATATAGAGTATTTACATGAGGCCCAAATCAGTCTTAATAAGGCATGCCGTAAAATGGTTCAGATAGGGTACCGACATCAGCTTCAAAAAGTCTAAATAGGGCATGCATTAGAACAGTTGACATAATCATGACATAAAAGGGTTCAATCACTTTAAATAGGATGCAGATAGGGTATAACTATTAAGGGCAGATCAAACGATACAGTGTGTACTGTTGAAGGGTTGAAATAGAGTATCTACATCATTGCCCCATGAGTTCCAAACAGGACATGCTGCTCAGTCCTTAATTAAGAACATTTATAATATGCCTTAATAGGAGATGCTCTACTAAATAAGGAATAAATGCTGATATAGCATATCCCAACAAATTTCCAGTCAAGTTTGACATTTTGGACTTAAGAAGAGCAGTTTGTTGTCTAAAAGTAGCATCCTGTTACCGGAATGACTGGTCTTTTTTACCATCTGGTTATTTCCAAGTAAAAGAAAATTCTTGGTGTTATAATACTTTTTTTTTCCTCCAATGATTCGACCAGACTTCAACTGAACTGCTTTATTGAAGAACTTAGAATGATGATATAAAAGAACAATAATTTTTGAACAGCGTTTCAAGGACAATATATATGCCGTGTGCACACTTTTACAATATACAGGTCTGCAGAGAGTCTAAACAATAACCCGATTAATTCTGCGAAATGCCGATAAGTAATCCCGCCGACCTGTACATTGCTCACATCTATTACATGTGTGCCAAAACAACATTAACAATAATATTACAAAAGAAATACAGTTCACTACATAAAAAAATACAACATTGGTATTAAATTTCAACTGTTTGAAATTATTTTGCTCTAGTTGTTTCACATCATCATAAATACCTACATAATTTTATTTTTCGGATGTTCATTATTTTCTAGCTTTAGCCACTAATTACAATCGGTAATACAAGTCATAATGCTATAACACCAAGGATCCTACGATCTAATTGAAATAGCAATGATCATCTTTTTTGGATGTTTAGAATTGTAGCAGCTAATATTTTCAATACGTGTAATGCTAGGCCTACCAAACGTTTTGAAATGATTCTACATATCACTATTTTCGGAATGTCCTCCACTCCTCAACTTCTGCTTGACAACATTTCTTGGGATACTTCTTCTACATTTTAAAATATATAATAATTTCAATAACAATGTTCAATTTTCATACTATAACGAATATTATAAAGTATGTATTAACGAGATTGCATGGGCGTTCACAGTTTGTTTGTGCAGTTGAAAATTACACTGCGGGCGCTGCGCCGTATGTGAAAAAAGAGCGCGATATTTTAAGCCAAACAATACAAGGTGTAGCTGCAACGAACCGGCAGTCATAATATTTATAATTGAAACAATAGCATTTGTACTGGTTATCTGCGGCGGACAAACGGTTTCGTTAAACAGTACGTGCTCCAAGTGCAGGCAACTGACTGGCCGTGCCGAGTTATTAAACCTACTGTCGCAATTATAAACGAACTCGCGGTCTCGCGCCTTCTCCACACTGTAAATAGGCGCTAGATAAATACTCCGTGCAAACTGTTTGTACACTTAAACAAATTAAAGAAGAATAAACTTCGCGTTAATTTAATATCACGTACCTACACGTAATACACATGTACCTACCTATACCTCCTACTTAAACATATAGTTATGTTAAACATGATCGTTAACAACTAATAAAACTTAAGTACTTTTGAAAGAGAATAATGGGTTTAAAACTAAATACTTATGCACTTTGGATACTGAAACATTACAAAATACAAGAAATAATAACTCGAATCGAAAGAATTATTAAAAAAATTAATCCATTTTTATGATTTTTGGAGATCATAGCTTATACTGAAAAGGTAATACCTACAATAAATTATGGTATATTATCTTCAGAACATTAGAATAGGGGAAGTATTAGGAAGAATAGGATAATAGAGGTCACTATCGAAGTCAATAAGAAATAGGCGAGATAGGTCAGGCATGAAGGGTTAGTTAGAGACATTTTAGAAGCAGAAACAGGAGTTAAGATGATTAGAGATAGACCTAGATTAGATTACTGTTCACAAACATTAAGGATGTGGGATGCTCTAGTTTTAGGGGAATGTGAAGATTAGCTCAGAACAGGAAAGGATGGAGGTGCGTGTCCAACCAGTGTTGAGATGTCTCTAACTAAAGGTTAATCATCTCTAATTTGAAATAGTATCAGAGCAATCCAAGCAGATAGGCAGCTTTTTTGCCTCAAGGGCGAGCCACGTCTTATTTTTATGTTCCATACAACCAAAGACACCGTAAGATCCTTAAAAATCACAACCACTAATATATATATACATATAATCTTACATAACTCGAGTTCCATGATGATATTACTGAACTCTGTACTAGACACCTAGACAGGAATAGTACATTACGTATCGAGGTCTGAAAAGTGGATATTTCGTGTGAGTTGCGGCAAACACGTAGTCTGAAGTATCTACTTTTCAGACAGAGGTACGTATACTATTTTTTGTCATGTTTGGCGGAAAGCTCGTCATTAAATTGATAGTTGGCGAAATAAGAGTAAATGATTTAGAGGTTAGAAAGAGATTGTCATTAAACAACTGATTTCTGCGCATGCCCACAAACATCAGCGCATGCGCTCAAAAGACTAATTTCATTGCCTCCCGACTAAAACACGGCTGAAAAGAGGCCATTTCTTCCCTATTTCATAGCATGCAAAACGAGCTTTCCGCGCTAACATGACAAAAAAGTTACTTTCTTCCTTTGTTGCGCATATGTCTGTATTTTTTGATCACCGCTGCACCGCATCTTTTCTGAAAAACCTGGCTTCCTACTGAAAACCCCTATTTTTCGCTTATTCGCATTATTTACGCCACAAGGTTGCAAACAACGTACGTCTCCACATTTCAACTACTTAGACAACATATCCCTTCAGCAATCTCACACACATGCAGAAGCAAGGCGCTTTCTTGCACAAAAATGACTGAAGTCACACCTATATTTGAAGATTGTACAAATCAATCGTTTATCGACTAAATTCTTCATCTACTCCCTCGCTCTGAGCACATATCTCGACATCTCATAACGTTACTTAATCTTACACCCTTGTCATAGTGGGGTGTACTTTGGCGACTATTTTAGGTATCATCCGCAAAACTACTAGAGCATGTCTAATAAAACTATGACTTCCTAGAAAACCGCTGCTGTAATAAAGCAACTGTTACAAAATGTTGTCTAAAATTCTTGTATGTTAATTGGTTTCCTTGGTACGTACCTACAATATTTTTAATTAGTCCGCGGCCAGGAAGTGAAATTTTCATAGGAAAGTTAGAAACCCATGTACGATCGCTAAGAAACAAATTACGGAAGCTCTCGATTTGGACAAAGTAAAAATATTTTTGTACCATTCAATAAAAATGCCGTACAGTTTTGGATTACACAAAACGCCTTGAGTTAGACATTTGTGAAGTTGAATTTTACATTATATCCGGGTAAGTTAATATTCAGGGTGGCCAACACATGGGTTCACTCAGGTTCACTCGTGGTTGCGTTCCTGGAGCAATTTTTCGTGCCATACCTTAATGTACATGAAGTTAAAAAATTACGTTAAATAAAATTAACATTTCATTTTTTGGGGACCTGTTGTGTTTTCGATGGTCGTCATAATTCCACACCAATTTAACGACATTCCACCCTGGATATACTTATCACTACATAGTATAAAACAAAGTCGCTTTCCCGCTGTCTGTCCCTATGTATGCTTAAATCTTTAAAATTGCGCAACGGATTTTGATGCGTTTTTTTTTTTAAAGATAGAGTGATTCAAAAGGAAGGTTTATATGTATAATACATGCATATTATAGTAAGGAAACACTGATAATTCTAGAGGTTTCTGATGTGATGTTGTAAATAAACACATTTTTTGCGCTTACATTGCAAACGCTGGCTGAACCCTACGAGATAGATCAAAAAAATGTAGTACAGTATTGTTACATCTTAAAAAGGTCTACAAAAAAGTCCGGGATGGTATATGTCTATCTCTTAGAGATAACCTATTTTTTTAAGCAATATAGCATTAATTCTTATCCAATTAAGTACCTTAAATATATTGTGCATTTAATATAGATCAATATGGCCCTTTACAGCATGTAATTTAAATTAATATTTTCGAAGATATTACAGATTTAAAATGCAAGGACATAGCGGTTGCGGCGGTACCGGCCGGTTTGTATTGTTTAATGACAAAAAACTGTGAATGTTGTATATAAAGACATTCTGTAGTATATTTAGTATGTTCAGGGGGTGTCTTTTGAAGATTTCCCCTCCTCGATAATAATCTAAACATAACAAAAATACATTTAGTATCAGCATTGCACCCGTGCGAAGCTGAGGCGGGTCGCTAGTATATGTATATAATGTATACAAAACGCAAAAATAAGAAAATAAACCAAGACCTCCCGGTCAGACTTTAATTTTTGTCGATGTATTCGTCGGCATATTTAGGTAGCATTCAATAAATATGTAGTAGCTAATAGCTATTAAGGTCTAATGTAGCATTAAACACTCCCTAATGGAATTACGATCACAACAATAATAGTTCCACAACGAATCAATGTTTTGAAATGCATCTTATTATTACTTCCTGTTGCATGTCTCAATCGCTCCGTAATGAGATTAATTATTTCCCATAAAACAGCGCTCGCCTACTGTTAGAGTCTAAACGGCTTGTTTATGCTTTATGCTAAGCTTATACGAGGACCAAAAGGTTTACGGCAAATAACATTTTGCTTAATGTCCCCCGTACGAACACGTTTGTTTGTCGAAGTAGCAGGTACGTTATTAAAACGAACGCGAGTAGAATGATTGATCCGATTTTATTTCGAAGAAAACTGCAGGAGTACCTTGTACGATGCCCATATAATTCCGTTTTTAAAATATGTGAAATTGACGGTATTGAAGTGCAATTTAAAGTGTAGTGGTCGGCAGTGAATTATTGAACCTAAATTGGTTACAGTAGTGTGAATATTGATTTCCATTTCTTCCTCCTATTTTAGAATAGATACGTGCAGATTCAAAGCCGGAATAAACGCAAAACACGGTTTATTTCTGGAATCAACAGCAACCTCTCGGTTTTGGTGAAAAGCTTTGTCAAGATAGATTTTATTTATAGGCTTTAAATATTTTCCTTTTACACCGTAGTTACGATTTTCTAGTAGTAAATAAAAACCTACTTCTAAGTTATACATACTTCTATGTACAAACGAAAACTGAATGAAGAAATACTAAATTTAAGCATCATCTCGTAATTTTCCAACCGTTAGAGGCGAAATACTTTCTTCAAATTTAAATGGGTCTCGCAGCACGTTATAGGTAATTCCGTTAAAACACAGACCAATTCTACCTGTTACCATTAGACAGCGTTTCATGAATTATTACAAATAGCGTAATGAACGCCATCTGTAGAATATTGCTACATTTAGTGGGAAGGTTCGTAAGGATCGTTTTGTCTAAACGCAGTAGGAAGAGTTGGTCTGTTTTCTGTCGGAATTGAACTGTCTACAATGTGCTGATGAGGCCCAGAAGATCGACTCATTTTTCTCCTGCCATACACCCTAGCCTCTCTAATAACCGTTTTCCCGTAGGCGACGAACAGTATCAGTACGTCACCAGCCTTACTGATGAGTCCAGGTATGCTCCTGGAACGAAACACGCATGGCCGAATTTTCTCTTAAAGCCCTTCGTTATTCGCTAAAGTGGTGACCTTGTCTAAGAACAACAAACGCAACCTTGTTCGTTTTTCACTGATATGTCTGAAGCTCTTACTCACCCTTGCTCTCAAAAAGCTAGCTTGCTACTGAAAAACCCTCTTTTTCGCATATCCGCATTCTTTCCGTAACGTACACCTCTTCTAAATCTCAACATCACTTCATCAATCTGGCCAAAGTTATAATGGTCGTAATATTATTAACTCCATGTAATAGTCGCTGTTCTTATAGATGTGCTGTAGATCAACATCATCAACACATGAAAGTCAACAAAATATTTACAACCTCCGCGTGGATTTTACAAAAATAAAAGTTTTTGAATAGTTCTCGCTAGTCGGCCTTGGTGACCGTGCTCTATGATTGATTCTCCTTTTCGTTTTTTAAAAGATGTGGTTGGCATCCTTAGGGATCGTACACCTGCAGGTATACAACTGCAACAATGGACATTACGACCTCCCTGAGGACGTCAACTACAGCTGTTGGCCAAATATCGGATAAACGACTCCATCGGAAAATTAGTAATGACTTTCGCGGCCAGTTGGTGAACTGATGATGATGTTTTGATTCGGGTCTAAACGCTGTTGTCTTTTGGAGTAGCTTCCTAACGTTTCGCTAGCATCAGTGGCAAACTTCTTCAGAGGTCCTTCCATGCCTCCGAATCCACATGAAGTATCGAAGATAGAAAGACTTCTGAAGAAGTTCACCACTTATGTGGAAGAAACTACAACAGATGACGGACTTTAGACCTTAATCAGGACCGCATTAGAACTCCATCAACGTTCTGGCCGAAGGAAAAGAATCAACCCTAGGCTATTATAGATTCTTGTTGAAGAAATAAATAAATAAAAGGTAAATGTCTAAATGATGGCCCCCACCCGAAGGGGGTGGGGGTGGGTGGGATCGAAAGAGGAGGTCTCCCCCAACACTGTACCATAAAAAGTTGGTGGCGGTCTCACCCCTATAAAAAGTAATGGAGGTTAGATGGGGGTAGGTGTATGGGGGATCCAAAGAGGGTAGGAGGGATCTGAGTAAAACCCCAAAAAAAATTTGCGGCGGTCTCACCCACATAAAAAGTTATGGGGGTTGAAAATTTTCATACACTATAATTCAAATCATTTTCAATAAAATAATTAGTTTCAAGCGGGTGAAGGTGGGGGATCGAAAGAGGGTGGTCACTTGAACAAAACCCGATAACCTAACCCAACCTAACCTAACCTACCCTATTGATAAAGATATTTAAATAATGTTTTATATAACTTCCTCAATATTTTTATCANTTTAAATAATGTTTTTTATAACTTTCTCAATATTTTTATGTATTTTTCATTAGTTTTACCTTTGAATATCGTTTAATAATGACTATATAAATATTTACATGCCTAGAAATGTATAAAAATTGGCATATTTATTAACTTTGAACCCCTATAACTTTTTATGGGGGTGAGACCGCCACGAACTTTTTATGGTACAGTCGTGGGGGAGACCTCCCCTTCGATCCCCCCATCCCCACCCCCGCCATCATCTAGACCTTTTCTAAGTAAAATAACAGTTTACTAAAACCTCCTTGCAAATACAGCTCGCAACGCCAATGATGGACGTGAAACCAATCAACCAACGCTACGGAATAATCGTGAAACATGCACAAACGTTATAAATTCAGTCCAATCAAGCGAACGATACGAAATAATAACTAGGTATCTAATAATAATTAGTAAAAAATATTCAAACGATACGAAACAGCGGTTAATCGCCGTGGTTTGTGGTACGGGTACAAGGAGAGCGTCCCACACTCGAGATGCTGTTATTTAGACTTATCTGACATTTCGCTTTGAAAGACCGACCTGCCCAACAATCATAAAACAAAAGGCCAGAGAGTCAGAGCGCACGATCGCAGGCTGCCTAAGCCGGTCTCTACCACTATTTTAAACGGTCGTTTAACTAACGAAATAGAGATATAAATATTGTACGGAACTTTATCTCAATCCTAATTAGCATTCTAATTTGCACCTGTTCCCAATTAAATTATTACGAAAACACGAGAAAGCCTGCACAGCAAAAACTTTTCAGTCACAATACTTACGATTATAAAACAGGTAGGTATGTATGTGCTTCCATACAAGAGCGCAAATATGCTAATCCTTCGAATGGAAAGTTATCCAAAGCCTGCTAATAAATATGCAGCGAAGCATTTTGTTACAACTTTTTCCTACTTTCTAACATTTACTTAACTCGAAATTAACATGTTACTTAAGTAATTAATAAGATTAATCGTTACGTGTCCACACAGAAGTCTGTCCAAATAAATTCACAAAATGAACGTAGAAATTTAAGTGGCATTCTTGAAGCACAGCCTTAAGAATAAGTAAATCAAATGTATATTTTTTCAAAATATCAGTGAAAATGTGCGTGGCAAATTAGTTTTCTAAAATAAATTAAAAATTTTCACAAGCTTAATGCACTCTGACAATTATTTTGCCACACGTTGGCATATGAGAGGTGTATAATTTCAAGATTCTTAGCTATAATTGTTTGTTTTTTTCAACGTAACTCAAGCATCAGTAGTTTAAGATTTTTCATTTTAATTTTTTCGTCATACGTTGACCTGGAAAACGGATTGTTTACTAAAACAGAATGACAGAATGAAAAATATATCACTATACAGGTTATGAGCAAACTGAGATACCTGCTCAATTGTCAGGTATGCGGTGAATTGAAGATGCTGTTTTCCGTACCTCTAAGGTAATCTTAAGAGCTAAATGGATAAATGTAGTGTCTTTGCTGATTTTTGCTGCTTTTCGCGAACCATGAGTACCTAGTAGTTAATAATAGGCTTAGTTTGTTTTCGTTAAAAATTCAAGGGGGTGCAATTACTCATTTGTTCGTATCACAGAGGCGCCCTAGAGATTGTGAAATCAAATAGATTTTCTTTCGGTACTCTAACAACTTTAAATTGTACAATACGAGGGTGGATTGATAAGTTTCCGGCCTAACCAAGAGATGACGCCACTAGGCCTACCTTGAGGTGACATTCTATAGTACCATCCTTGGATAGCTTGTAGCTATAGTTTCAGCCCGATCTCCTTGCTAGTGTAGGTTTGACAGCACGCTGAACAAGACGCCTCTGTGGTTTTCGTAAAAATGGAAAAGCAGGAAAATCGTGCTGTCATCAAATACTTTTATTTGAAGGGGTTAACGCCGAAGGAAATTAAAAAAGAGATGGACTCAACACTGGGGACATCCTCCCCGTCATATTCAACCGTTAAGCAGTGGGTTTCCGAGTTTAAAAAGGGTCGTGTGAGCACCTCTGATGGGCCTCGCTCAGGACGCCCCGTTGAGGTCACAACTCCAGATATGATCGAAAAAATTCATCAAATAGTGCTGGGAGACCGCAGATTGAAAGTGCGTGAGATAGCTGAGACCTGTAAGATGTCATATGAACGTGTGCAACATATTTTGCACCAACATTTGCATATGGAAAAGCTCTGTGCAAGATGGGTGCCGCGTTTGCTAACAGTCGACCAAAAATTGATTCGAAAAAACATTTCTACCGCAAATTTGTCATTGTATAAGCGTAATCCAAGCGAATTTTTGCGTCGATTCGTAACCGTTGACGAAACGTGGGTCCACCACTACACTCCTGAAACCAAAGAACAGTCTAAACAGTGGATTGGACCAGGGGAACCAACTCCAAAGAAGGCAAAAACAATTTTTTCGGCGAACAAGGTTATGGCTACTGTTTTTTGGGATGCAAGAGGTATTATATACATTGATTACCTTGCAAAGGGTAATACTATCACTGGTCAATACTACGCAGACTTATTGCAACGTTTGAGCCACGAGGTGAAAATTAAACGACCTCATCTGGCGAAGAAAAAAATCTTGTTTCATCACGATAACGCACCAGCGCACACGTCAATCGTTGCGACGGCTAAAATCAACGATCTAAAGTTTGAATTGATGCCGCACCCTCCTTACTCTCCAGACCTAGCCCCGAGTGACTATTTTCTGTTCCCTAATCTCAAAAAATGGCTTGGCGGTAAGAGATTTGCGGACAATGAAGAAGTAATCGAAGCTGTAAATGGTTATTTTGAGGAGCTTGACGAATCAGTCTATAGAGATGGCATTAATAGACTGGAACACCGCTATGAGAAATGTATCAGCCTTGGAGGAGATTATGTTGAGAAATAAAAAAAAAAAATTTTTAAAAACCTTGTTTTTCTTGGTCAGGCCGGAAACTTATCAATCCACCCTCGTATTTAATTTCTATACATAAAATAAATTTGCAGCGCCGAAGATGAAAAAAAAAATTTTGGGTGTTTCATTCCCACCAGCCACTAATGCTGGTAGGCGGGCAGTCCCTCCGGACTACGCCGGAAGGTAGGGCGGAAGGCCCTCTTCAGCCTGCTTTCAGGAATCGTGGGAATGCCGCTTGGTACCGAAGATGACCAACGTCCAAGTTTACCTGTGTCTGTTTCAACTTCGCCAATAGTGACCAAAATCAATAAAATTGTGTACGGAGATCATCGTATGAGCATTTGGATGGTTGCTGATTATGTAAACGCCGATAAAGAAATTTTCAGGAAAATTTTACATGACGAATTGAACATGAAAAAGGTCTGTGCCCAAAAAAATTGACCCCCGACCAAAAGCTCGTCCGCCAACAGGTCTGCTTAAATTTTCTTGAAAGGATAGATGAAGAGTCTGAATTGAAGAAAAACGTCATCACATCACTTGATGAAACCTAGATAATCCGAACTAAACGACAATACATGCAATGGAAAACTCATTGGATTGCCAAGAATGAAAAAAGCAAGCACGTCAAAATGAAAATTTAAAGCCATCAACGGCATCATGATGAGTAAATGGGTTCCAGAAGGTTAAACTATAAATCAAATTTACTATTTGAAGGTTTTAGGAAACTTGTGAGAGAGAGAGTTCGTAAGTTGTGGATCTTGCACCAGGATAACGCACCTGCCCACAACGCTTTGTCTGTGAAGCGTTATTTAACTGCTAGAGGCACTATAGTGCTCGAACACACGCCGTACTCGCCTGATTTAGCACCCTCTGGCTTTTTCTTTCTAATCTGTCCTTAAATGGAAACCGGGAGTCGATGGAAGAGATGAATCAAATGCTCTTACAAAAGAAGACTTCAAGCATTGCTTTGACCAGTGGAAAAAAACGAATGAAACACTGTGTGTCGATTATAGAATAATATTTAAAATAAACCTCGTATTATTGCTTAAACTATGTACGATGAACATGCTATTTTTGGATAAATTGATTCCTAATTTAATTTTCTTTTGCCAGTTAAGTAAAGACAATTAGTCTTCATTCGGTTTTATTGTTCATTCCCACACAAAATTGAAATAAACTTTGCAAAGTTTACATTAAAAGAGCGAATGGTTTAAGTTTAAATTAGTGCATTTTCGACAGCAAACGCTCCGTTTTAATTTAGCTGAAAAACAGTTTTTATTTTCAAATGTTTCCCAACTCCAATCAACTGGCCAACTAGATACCATACATACGTACATATGTACACATAAACAGGGTTTTGAACGCGATACCTGTACCTTTTGTGTGCGCTCATTGAAAAACAAAACCTGAAAATTGTATATTCGCTGTAGATACAAGTATCCGCGTACGCGAGTGTGCACATACACTAGCCATCAATTAACTTGTTAATGTTCCGCCCAGGCAATTTGGCCGGAACAGGACGGGGGGAGGACTTTTGGCTCTAGTTACAAAATGCCTCTTTAAAATGCAATGGTCGAATTATTACCGCCTCTGAGGTGAACACACTTCTCCTCTCAGCCCCGACGATAGTATAATTACGTATTATATTTATTCAAATACTATTCAAAACAAATTCTCCGACTCGAATTATTTTTTTCAAGCATCGTGATCGTGGTAATTTTAACAGTGAAAATAGCGTATTCATGCATGTAAATGGACACCATGTTCGACAAGTTAAAATAAAACAAGCATGAATTTTTTATCTTCAATTTTCGTATGTCAAAAACATATAGGTTGTAACAAACGTTACCTACTCCAAAACAAAGATACCACCGCCTATATGTTTTGATTTGTGCCGAACCTTTCGATTTTCAGGATCTATGTATAAGTACACCCCGATTGTAAAATTATTAAAAAAACTACTATACGGCGATATAATCTGCTAGCAATCATTACACACAGGATTTCTAATGGAAATCGACGTAGCTGTCTCCTCTGATGTTAAGATACTCTAAAATTAGACTATTTAAACGTCTGGAACTTACTAACGCGTCAAGATTTTTAAATAAAAATCGCAAACTTTGAAGTGTTGCACCCTTCAAATGTCGATCACAGATAGGGTTTATGTTAGGTTATGGTATGGAGAATCGCCGTGATCAAAATCCATCTAAATTTCTACGGGTTCCCCTAGTCTCTCAGTAATGTTACGCACATTAAGTGCAACTATAGCCATTCTACAACAACCTATTTCGTAATAATAGAATTATAATATAGAAGAGAAAAGAAAAATCACTATAATAATGTAGTCTTTTTATAGATGGACCTACTGCAGTAATTGCAGAAATGAATAGAGTGGTTTTTCGGTTTCACGGGTAGTTTTTCCGCCAAGGGGTATCAAAGTTGAACAGAGTTAAAAAATTAAAAGGAATACTCACCCCTAATTACCACAAATAATTTTATATGAGCGGACACGTGTTTCGCCCACTTCACACGTGGGCATTATCAACGCGAGACTACAGAGTTTTTCTTCAACTAATTTGCCAAAATAATGAGGATACCGTGGATAAAGAAAGTTAGAAATGAAGAGGTATTAGAAAGAGCAAGAGAACAGAGGACCCTATGGAAATAGGCGAGAGTTATGTTGGTACGACACCTTCTTAGGCATGAAGGTCAAGTCAGAGACATATTACAGACAGAAACGGAAGTTAGGAGGGGTAGAGGTCGACCTAGATTAGATTACTGTTTGCAAATAGTTAAGGATATAGGTTGCAATAGCTTTAGGGAAATGCGAAGATTAGCGCAGGATAGGAAAGAGTGGAGGTACGTGTCCAACCAGTCTTAAGACTAACGACCTTATGATGATGATGAACATTGATGCAACTCTGGTGTAAACCTTAGTCGTGGAATAGGAAAATTTTCCATTCAAATAGAACTAAGATACACCCTTTCTAATCGTTTTTCCAAAAAGAACCTTGCAGTAGAACGATTTCTTTTCTTTAGGCGTTGATGGTCAGAGTTATCTGTCATCTGTGATGTATCCAACGTTTGACCGTAGTTAAGGGATTACGATCCTTAAATTTTTGTTTTCCCTATCGTAAAGTGTACCCAGGCCCTTTAAACGATTCCAAGCACAAGCGGCTTTTGTTACATACTGTAGATGGGTACATATTTATGTATGAGTACACGTCTTTATTAATTATACATGTATACACGGAACCTACTTAATCTGCCGTGTACCCATGCGTGTATGTAAAAATGTATAAAAAATGACTGGCGTTAAATAAAAACAAAAGGCATTAAGTAATTTTCGTATTCCCACGTGTATAGCGAGTGTACGATTATGCGCTTTTGTTATGCGTCTAGACGCAATCGAATTAAAATAAATTCGAATTATATCTGTGGGGAATATGAATAAGAATAAGAATAAGAGGACGGGGGCCGATGCGACGCGATGCGATGCGATGCAGCAGCGGACTCCATTTAAATCTTTAATCACATGGCGGCCATTAATGTCGTTTAACTTTTGAAATCAGGCTATTTATATTCGCATGGCAGACGCAAAATTTTATACCCCAGGGGTCCGATTTTTTCCAAACATCAATTACACTTCAATATTTTTGTTTTACGCTGCGAATTTCTGTTCTCTGAAAAGCCGTTTACGTGTTTAACTTAACGCGATGTAGAATTCGTAAAGCGGCAGCAGCGCATAATAATAATAACCGACAGTTTATACTTAAAATGGAAATAAAATAGGGTACAATGTTTCTGAATGTATTTACACCGTGTGCAACCATCATTTCATATGTATGTATAATAGTTTGTGAATGCGTGTGGTCGCTTGTTGTCTGATGGAAAAATCTTTAAAAAAAATAAAATGACCTAACTGATAAAAATAATGTAAAAGAGGAATACTCAACCTTAAAAACTTATTTTCTTTTTTGTTTATGAAAGCGTTGCGTCAAAAATCTTAACTAGAATTGTACAGAGAAGGATGGAAAAAAGGGCGGAAGAACTATTAGGGGAAGATCAATTTGGGTTTAGAAGAAATAGAGGAACGCGGGAGGCCATTCTAGCTTTACGGGTAGCAATAGAGAAAACAATAGAAAAAGGAAAGGGGGCGTACATAGGATTTGTAGATTTAGAGAAAGCTTTTGACAATGTTAAATGGGACAAGATGTTAAATATACTTAAAAATGTAGGTATGAATTACAAAGATAGAAGAGTGATACTTAGTTTGTATAAAGAGCAACAGGCAGTTATAGAGCTGGGGATGCAACGTAGAGAAGTAAATATTAGGAAGGGAGTCAGGCAGGGATGCACACTGTCACCGCTACTTTTTAATCTATACATCGAAGACGCCATCAACATCATTAAAGACAGTACAACTGTAGGGATAGATGTGCAAGGGCAAAAGATTAGTATGCTTAGATTTGCAGATGATATAGCAGTATTAGCATCTAGCAAGGAGGACCTAGAGATAGCTTTAAATAAAATGGAAGCGGTACTGACAGATCAGTACTGTATGAAAATAAATAAAAGTAAAACTAAAATACTGATATGCAAGGGAAGAAAAAGTAGGGAAAGAGCGAATATAAAGATAGGAGACGAAAAATTAGAAGAAGTGGCTGATTTTAGATACCTAGGAAGTCAGATAAGTGAGGATGGAAGGAGTAGTAGGGATATAAAGCAGAGGATAGCGCAGGGTCGTGTCGCCTTTAATAAAAAGAAGTCACTTCTATGCTCGCGAACGGTTAATTTAGAAATTCGAAAAAGGTTGTTAAAGGTGTATGTTTGGAGCACGGCGTTGTACGGGTGCGAAACATGGACAGTGGGAGCGGCGGAAAAGAAAAGGTTAGAAGCGTTCGAAATGTGGTGTTATAGGCGGATGATGAGGATATCGTGGGTAGAAAAGGTTAGAAATGAAGAGGTATTGGAAAGAATAGGAGAACAGAGGACTCTATGGAAGTCAATAAAAAATAGGCGAGATAGGTTGGTAGGACACCTTCTCAGGCATGAAGGTCTAGTCAGAGACATATTAGAGGCAGAAACAGGAGTTAGGAGGGGTAGAGGTAGACCTAGATTAGATTACTGTTCGCAAATAGTTAAGGATGTGGGCTGTTCTAGTTTTAGGGAAATGCGAAGTTTAGCTCAGGATAGGAAAGAGTGGAGGTACGTGTCCAACCAGTTTTAGGACTGATGACCTTATGATGATGATGATATGAAAGCGTAAGCACAAAAATGCCTACGAAAAAATAAAGTTAAAATGTTATGCAAATGTTCCTTCTTCAAAACAACATAATTATTTAAATTTTAACTCCATTCGAAGCCATTTTTTCACTGTTCTTATTGAAAAGGTTTTAACTATATATAAGTATAAAATATATAAATTGTTACTTCACCGTAAACGAAATTTCAGCCGGACTACCTTAACTGAAAGTGGGCACATATATTCAATCTGATTTTTTTCATAAGTGCGTTTTTTTTATTTAACGTTATAACTGTTATATACCGTATCCGAGATACCATTGATGGATTGGTAAAAGAACCGACAACTAAATAAAAGTTAATTAGGCATTTCCAGGTGCGTTGCGTATCATATCAGGAACTGTATCCTGTTTGACAGACATCCGGTAAACGTCAAAAGCAAATGCAGGCAAGTTCAATTTATTTTTACTCGTTAGCGTTTAGCTCATGAAGTGAATATTTCAGAATAGCTATTGAAAACCATGTGTTTACTTGCGTGAAATACGAAATCTGTCCATCAGTTTTAAACCAAAACGTAAGCATTTGAACAGTGAATTTGAATGAGAAAACAATTTGTAATAGTAGCTTAGTTGTATACGTATTTCACAAAATCCTATTACTAATGTGTAAGACGCCAGGATGCAGGACAAGAGGTTGCATATCTTATATTTAAACTAGTTAGTTATATTTATGAGACGGAGAAAGTCCCGGAGGATTATTAACGGGACGTCGCAGTAACCATACCTAAAAAGAGAGGCGCGGATAAGTGCGAGACATTTAGAATAATTAGTTTAACTTTCCATGCGTCAAAAATCTCAACCAGAATTGTACAGAGAAGGATGGAAAAAAAGGGCGGAAGAACTATTAGAGGAAGGTGAATTTGGGTTTAGATGAAATAAAAGTACGCAGAGGTATTCTAGCTTTACTGGTAATAATAGAGAAAACGATACAAAAAGACAAGATGTTAAATAAATATACTTAAAAATGTAGGAACGAGTTACAGAGATAGAAGAGTGATACTTAGTTTGTATAAAGAACAACAAGCAGTTATAGAGCTGGAGCAGCAACGTAGAGAAGTAAATATTAGGAATGGAGTCAGACAGGGATGCACACTGTCGCCGCTACTTCTTAATCTATACATCGAAGACGCGATCAACATCATTAGACAGTACAATTGTAGGGATAAATATATAGGGACAAAAGATTAGTATGCTTCAATTTTCAGATGATATAGCAGTATTAGCATCTAGCAAGGAGGAGTTAGAGCTAGCTTTAAAAAAATGGAAGCAGTATTGACAAAACAGTACTGTATGAAAATAAATAAAAGTAAAACTAAAATACTGGTATGCAAGGGAAGAAAAAGTAGAGAAAGAGCAAATATAAAGATAGGAGACGAAACATTAGAAGAAGTGGTCGATTTTAGGTATCTAGGAAGTCAGATAAGTCAGGACAGAAGTTCTGTTCTAATTTTAGAGAAATGCGAAAATTACGTCAGGATAGAAAACAGTGGAGGTGCGTGTCCAACCCACAACAGATTACATTTGTGAGTTTTCATTCCATTTGAGAGACTATCAATGTTATTAATGCACCGGTTAAAACGACTAGCGATAAGACTAACGCTGTATCTGATGAACGCTGTAGGCAATTTATTTATCTTTATATAAATATTTAAATGGATAAAACAAGGACCTACCTACCTTATATTATAAAAGTTATTTCAAAAAAGAAACTACCTTAACATAATCCATCTCTGACCTAAGCTTAACTAACCGAACATAGTAAAAAGTCTAAAACATTTTTTGTTTCAACCTTTTGCGAATATTGGTAAAGCTATAGGATTGGGACTGAAGGCAAAAATTACTCCAAAAAAATTTTTTGGACGTGTGTTAGATTAAGTTAGGGTTGGGCTAAGCTAGGTTCAAAAGGACGCTTTGATCATGAGCCAGTTGCGCAATCCTGGGTTAAGTCGTTTGTACGTGTGTCTTAAATGTATACGAAACTTGCATTTCGAGCTTTGGTGGTAATTAGACGTCTAACCCTTAATTGGTAGAAAAATACAGTGAATGGCCGTATTCGGACCTTGTGTCGCACATATCCGATAATTTTTATTTGGACTAACATTTGAATCCAACCAAAAGTAAATGCAATTTCTCAGTTTTATGAGAATGGAAACAGTAAACGGAATCGTCATAGACGGCTTTAATTGTATTTTCATATTTCCTTAGCCAAACAAATAAAAATAATACCACTACCACGAATGTAAGATTAGCATTAGGCTATGTAATTTTAGACGTTAATAATTCTTAGTTTAAAATAAAAATTGCTAAAAACTATACAACTAGTTTCTTATTAAAACTAAACACTCAATTAAGAAGAACATTTATACTTATTTTAATAACTTCTTTATCACGAAAGGTGTGATAACAATCTAATAATCTCCTGATTATAAGCAATAGAACAATAGTTTCCGCCACATAAATGGCTTATTATTGACCTTTTTATGGTCTATAAACGAAGCAGGCGCATAAATAAACGGGTGTAAATACCAGTACCTAATACAATTGGAAGCCGTTCGGTTCAAATCCTGCGGAGACCGAGACCTCTTATTAACCGGACTTTTCCAGGCTCTCCGAGAGGTGAAATGAAAGAGAGAACGTGTTGGCTATGCGTCTTCTGCATGTCTTTCGTCCGTAATAAATCGCGCAGACACAATTTCGTGGCTATAAATCGTGCTTCCCGCACAAACCGTCGCATTTTTACAATCCGCGTGCGTGTTCCGTCGATAAACAATGCGCTCGTTCTCATCGAAGTATTTTTACCGTACAAGCGCAAACGTGCCCGTTGAACACATTTTTTTGTCGCTTTTACACGTATTCACTAATCACTCACCCCATTAAGTAGCAGGTAGGAGTGGGTCAAGCGGTTTTCGTACAAGCGCAAGCCCGACTAAAGTAAACAGAGTAATTTATTTATTGAGATTTTATCAACGGTCGGAGCCGTTACGGGTGGAATGAATTCAGGATGTAATAACAAATGAGGATATTAAAGCCCATTTTGCTGATGACGTCATAAGAACAGTTGCAACGCATTTAAACACTGTTAACCTTTGAAATAAAATAATCTTTGAAGGATAAAGGACTAGTGCACGGTAGGGATTCCAATAATATAAGGAGAATGTCTTAATGCATGAAGTGTTTGCAGTGAAATCACGGAATGAAAACTCGATATATAACACTATTGGGATTCGTCAAATGGGAGGAGCCTAAAAACATGGCGCCGATTAGGGAAAATTTATCGTAGTTCCTATAGTGTACCGTGCAATTTCCAAGTTTTTAAATTACGATAAAATGATAAGTATTGACACAATATGTGATTGGGCTGACACAAAGCCTCGGAAAGGAAATTTCGTTGAAGGTGAGCGTGTTTTTA
>NW_020442466.1:3015283-3026123 GCF_000699045.2 Agrilus planipennis
GGTTAGTTTTTATTGGAAAGTAGTTAATGTAGGTGAAGAGTGAAGATCTATGTCTGAAGTGCTATTGCAGCTTTTCACTGAACATATTAACTTTTTATTTAATTTAACTTTAGAAGAAAACTTCGTCGACTCCATCATCAAAAAAATTTTTACTTTTTTAACGTGTTTTATTATTTTAATAAACAATTTTACAATTTGCGTGCACAGTTCCTATGTAAATTTTTTCCTCATTCGAGTTATAAATTTTGCCACCACATAGTGTATGCCCATTTGACGGATCCCAATAGGCACAACGAAGAAAATATGAATTAAAAACGCAAGTTAACAAGAAGAACAAAACGTAACAAACTCCAAATTATGTGACAAAATCAAAAATTGCTCTGGTGCCACCACCAATAGCTGGTATCCAAAAAGAATAGCAGCTACAAGTCAAAAAGGGAAAAAACCCAACAAGGTATGACTCCGCCTGGAGCTATGAAATTCCTCTAACCTGCATACAATTGAAGAGCATCGATAGTAAAATTAACAAAGGTGGTTGCGTAGACCTTCGCAGAACCTGACCATTGCGACCAAATCGGTCTATTATTGTTTGCAAAAGAACATTCAAGAGATATTTGACTACCTTGTATGCATTTGAAATTATGAAAATTTCCAATATAATAAAATAAAATAGGTTGAATAATGATAAACAAATCTATCTCTAACGACTAAAAAAATATTAAAATTAAAATTAAACTGAAACATGTGGAATGTGGACTTATAGGTATGATTTCGGTCTGGTTTTCGTATAAACGTTTTACAAAATAACTTGGGGTTTGGGAACATTCTCTTACAATAGATATTAGATAATAAAGTTATTTTTGACTTGAAGTAAATTGCTGTTTTAAAACTTGTGTACTATCGGTCACGAATCTAATAATTAAAACTCTAAAACGATCTGCGTTTCATAAATATTTATAAGTGATTAANATAAAATAGGTTGAATAATGATAAGCAAATTTATCTCTAACGACAAAAAAAATATTAAAATTAAACTGAAACATGTGGAATGTGGACTTATCGGTATGATTTCGGTCTGGTTTTCGTATAAACGTTTTACAAAATAACTTGCGGTTTGGGAACATTCTCTTACAATAGATATTAGATAATAAAGTTATTTTTGACTTGAAGTAAATTGCTGTTTTAAAACTTGTGTACTATCGGTCACGAATCTAATAATTAAAACTCTAAAACGATCTGCGTTTCATAAATATTTATAAGTGATTAAAGCATTAGAACGGACATCAATGAAAGAACCTTTTAAGGTATTAGCATCGCCCTTGCGTCGGGTACGTTTTCCATTCTTGGAGCACCCTCTTTTAGTTGCTCCATGCCAGGAGGAAATTTATTCATTCGAAGTGTGTGGCAAATAAGTATTTTCCCTTTAGCAACCGTCACAATCCGCACACCACAACGGTGCCCTAAAAGCCTCGTCAAAATAAGGGCCCGAGCAGGAAAGCGTTAAGGTTTTCCTTGTTATTTATAGCGCCAGAAATGCAATTTAAGAGCGCGTTTCCACTCGGCGGTTAGCATTTGCATAATTCACACCGAGACAAGACAAATTTCTTTGGAGTTTTCATTATAATCTCGCTCTCTTTTTCTCTTGCGCATTTCTCTCCCTCCGCCTCTCCCTTATCCGGGCTTAATAAACGCTCGAAATGATAAAGTGTTGCCTTTTCTCCAGACAGGTTTATTTTCCCGCTACAGATGGATTTTAAAATAGTGAAATGCGTACCTATATTACGATTCAGATTTAGGGAAAAAGAAATGAAATTTCCGAGTGAGAAGGGCTCATTTTACTTTCAAATGGTTCCTACCGCCTTGCCACCATTATTCGTATAGGCTAGTCCCTAGGGCCTATCCCGGTTCTCCAGGCAAGGAGCAAACAGCTCATGTAATACGAACCATGTTTAGCAATAAGGCTTTGAAACCAGTATTATACGATACATATATTATTTTGTAATTTGCTATGATACGAAAAGGCATAAATTCCTAATTACGAAAGTGACAAAATTATTAATGTATTCCTACATCTAACAGAATGTAAAAGGTATTAGGCAAAGTATAAAGAACTAAACTGAAGTACAGGTCTGACGAAGGAAGCTGGCGAGCGGTCGCGCAGGTACTTCCCATTTATGACCTATTTGGGTAAGTCACTTGGAACCGATACACAAATAAGCTTTCAGTAGGCGTAAATTATAGTATTAATACAGATGGGACAGTAGCGTACTAGAAAATAATGTAAAAACGTGACTTATCAAAAAGAAAAAATTAACCTATTGCTTTTGTTTTATAGTTAGTTTTCACATTCACAGTCATCATGGGAATCTCTATCACTGTCACCAACATCAACAATTAGTTCTTCTGTTTGTCTGTCTATTACTTGCTCACTGATCCCTATTTTTAAATATTTAATCTACGCCCCTGATAGGAATACTGAAGAAAGAGGGCTGCAATCGTTATACCTAAAACTGCCTACTTTTGCCACCGCGCATCCACGTCATTTTAAAATTTCCGCCAGCTTCCAGCGTCAGGCCTGTATATACATTATAAATAATTCTTCTCAAAATCGCTAATCAGGCAGTTTTCCCATTTTAGGATCAAATAGATGCAAAGTTACGAATTAAAGAAAAAAAAGACAAAAAATCTTCTCACAGAAGTTATTTCAAATAAAAGGTGTTTGTAAAATTCACAAAGTTTCATAATAAGAACCCATAAATTTATAAATTATATTCGCAAAGTGGCTGTCAGTTCTGTTTTACAATAGAGCAGGTATTTGCATTTCTATTATAGTTTTTATTGCCCTGGGTACTTTAAAGCAGCCATAAACGGTTTACCAGAACTTAGCTAGCTTGTAATTCTATATGGGTGCTATATATTTATTATGTAAATAGAATAGTCAACTTGAAATGTAACAATTTGCAAATTACAGAAAATTTTTCATCAATGCAGATTGATTTATGATATTCCTAAATCAATCGTTTATGATATATTACCAGAAAACAACTTATTGAAAAGTGTATGCAAAAGATTTATTGCACGTTGACTTTCTTCCTTTTATATTTGTGACGACTTTTATGCCTGAATTTTTATACAATACATAAATAGTGTAACTTCTTGTTATTAACGGTAAATATACAGTAAAAACTTTCAATTTTCATATATATTTATAGAAATATAATTGTTTCTATGGCTGAAGGTCGGATATTACATAGATGACTTTTAATTTTAATAAAAATCCCTTTTTTGATAAGCAATCTAATATTTCTTACTTAGGAATATCATAAAAGGACAATGCGATTTATATTGTCGAATCGAAATAGCAAAACTGTTTCCCAGTGAATTTATATATTGGTGTAAATGAAGAAAAAAGGTTTACGGCTGAATGGCGAAAAAATTTGGAGAGACAAGGGGTAGAAAAGAAAATTGGAAAAAGTGAAAAAAAAGTATTACTTGGAGTGCATGTTGAGGGAAAATAATGATGAGATACACATAAAAAATCAATGTACAAAGCCAATGACAATTTTAGGGACAATTTGGACAGTAGGACAAAAGCTATGATGTTGATTAATTCTGGTATAAGAAGTATTTTGCTTTGTGGGGTTGAAGTATGGGGGTGGATAAAATATGAACAGATAGAAAAAAATTACAAAATATATATAATGTGGGTCCCAACTTTAGAAAGAAGCACACCAGACTACGTAGTAAGGAGAAAAACGAAATGTGGAGAAATGGTAGAAGAAGCAAGAAGAAGAGTGAGCAAATATGAAGAAAAGCTGGAAAAATTAAAAGACGACGATATAAGAAAAGAGATATAGAAAAATAATTAAGAATAGGTATGAGAAACAGATATGACGAAGAAAGGGATAAGGCTATAGAGGAAATGAGAATAAGTAAGGAACAACTAAGTAAATGGGAAAACAAGGGATTGGATGTAAGTAATATGATAAAGAGAAAATGTAAAGAAATGAAAATAAGGGAAGATTTGAGAAAAATCCAATGTTCAAAGTATGCAGAAGAATGTTGTGGGATGATTGGCAAGATGACGTAATACCTGAATATTGAAGAATAAGGATATAGCGGTAGGTAATAGCAAGATTTAGAATGAGGAATTAGTGTAATGCAAATAAATACTGGTTAAACTAGGAGGGGAAAAATGATAGGGTTGTGAAATTGAGAAAGAAAACATGAAGCATGTATTAGAAGAAGGTGTGGAGAATAAAACTTTGAATAAGTTTGTATTTTTAAAAGAAAAGAATAAAATGAAAATGGAAGGCAAAAAAAATATGTGAGGATATAACAGAACAGTAGGGTAGGGTGGGTAGTTTAAGTTTAAGCATAAAAGTGGGTAGTTTAAGCATAAAAACTTAAAAAGAAATATTGTGTACTAATTGATGTAGTTATAACTTTTTTTAGTTGAATAAACCGTTATTAATTGAAAACAAGTTTTGGCCATGTGCAAGATGGGGAGTAGGAGTGTATTAGGTACATTTATCTATGGAAAATCAAAATTTCCTTTACGACTTGTCTAAATGGAATCCTTTCTTGTGAATTTGTACAATTGTATAAATGAACAAGTATTTGAACAATCAAATATTCGATGAACCAAATATTTCAATCAAATTGACTGTTTGTGTTATTAGAATTATATGTACCTAAGTATGTGTATATTTTAATAAAGTAACTTCCCAATTAGATATCTTAACATCCGCTTATTTCAAAATTACGATATTCCAATGTTTAGATACATATTTGAATATCTGAATATTTAAATTTCAAATCTTTTTTTTAAATTATGGATATTTAAATATTCAAATATAGTGGATTTCGGATATAACGACGATGAAGAGACTACTGTAATATCGTCGTTATATCCGGAAGTCGTTACAGTCAAAAGTAAAGAGATACAGACACAGTTGCTACTCAGAATATCACTGTGTAACTGAACATTTATAAACAATTGTAAAGGTCACCATAGTTGCTGACCATCTCTGTTGATGTAAACAAAAGATAAAAAAGTTTTTTGTGTTTTTGGTGGCCGACTTCGGTTGGTATATCTGCATGGGATTTTTAGGAATTTCTTAGAAATAATTCATTAAAAACAGTCGCTACAGCCGAAGTCGCTATAGCCACATGAAATTTGTACTAAAATGCTTTAAATTCAAACGACTTAGATTGAACGTCGCTATAACAGAGTGGTCGCTGCAACCAAGGTCGTAATAAATGAAATCCATTGTATTTTGAATACAATTTTGAACCCTAAACTAAACCAATACCAAAAAAAAGCATTTTTGTAATCAACATTGAACTATTTTCTTACAAAATTGATTTTTGACTACAAAATTAACTCGTAAGGCTGACAGAACAGAAATGTATCTTGCCCATAATCTACCATTGTTAAACAGGAGCGAGACTCCTCGTTTCCACCGTTAAAAAGCGTTGCTGAAGGGGAAAAACGAGAATAAAAGTACAGGTAAACGTATAGGGAAAGCATCCTGCTCTAATTATTTAATGCAAATCCTTTGTTTGAGTAATATTCCGGCTAGCGTAAGAATTTTTCGCTGTTTACGACTTCCGGTCGTTATTATATTATTACGCGTGTCTACCTACGACGTTGCTACATAGCGAAGCTATACCCTACATTCATAATCTTTACGCTAAAATATATGGCAGACAGTAATAAAAATGCATTGTTTCACTGGCACATAAAGTTGAAAACAATGATTCGAGTAAATGCAGAACATTATACGGAAAAGGGAGCAACGTGAGCAAAACCGATTCCTTCATAAAATTTTAATCTTTGCATAAACTTGTAACCCACCCGAACCTATCATTTTAATAGAAAACGCGCCTGCAAAATAACTGCCAAGCGAAAAATTTCAATTTAAATTCCAATGAGCTGTTTTACAAAAACGTAAAGCGAATTTATCTTGAACGTTATAAAAGATAACAACTCGCTTGTCAAATATCAGTAGGTATAATAGAAAATAAACACCATGTCTAAATTGTATAATAAACAATTTGTGCTATCAGCTATTGAGTGTTGGTACATTAAATTTGAGAAATCATAACCATTTTATGTACACGACGAGTGACGTTAAAATTTACTGCGAGTTATTAAAAATTTACAAACATTGTACTCTTGAGGGGGTACATTTGCAAAATAAAATAAAATCAACCCAAAAGTAATTTAAACTTTTATATGCATATGTTACCAGAAATGTTTGAAATCTAGGAGTTGTATACAATTCAGAGGCTATTTAGGAAATCTATAAAATATTGTTTCAAAGATTTTTTAATACACACATATCCTAGGAACTGTAAACATTTCCTAGGAATTGTATGAAGTTCCGATATTGTACTAGGAAATGTATAAAACTAATGCTTTCCGCGAATAAAATTAATAAAACACGTTAATAAACTGAGAATCAGTGTTATCTGTGTTTACGCAGTTCTAGTGCGATCGCCTGATGTATATGCATTGGGGACGTTAATGTATGGTTAGGTTAGATTTGGAGATGTATACATGTATTAGGTAGATCTATGACTGACTGGAGTTTCTTTTATACCCCGGCCCGCCGGAAGAGGCTGATATGTTGGAATAATGTCTTCGAAAACTATGCTTCATTATGATATCCGCGCCCAACATATATATATATATGCTCCATTACAACATACTAAAAATTCAATGTCATCGTTTTTGCAGAAACAAAGATAACCTCGTCACATTATTCTAACATGTAACAAATCAGCCCCAGGACAGGGGCATTAAAGAAACTACAGCCTGTCATTAATCTCATCCCTAACCAAACAATAACGTCACCAATGGATATAGGTACATCTACAAAAAGCCTGCTGAATAATTGCCTATTTAGAATTACTTGTAATACACTTCCGATTGCTATTTAGGAAATGTATAGATTTCCTAGGAAATGTGTCTAATATAATTTATTTCACACATTTCCGGGCGATTTTAGGAATTTCTAGGAATTATATGTAATGACGGATTTCATACATTTCCGGTAACATATATACCACTAGAACNTCGCCACAGAAAAGCATTAGTGTGAAAACTTTAAAAGAAGTAAAAGATGTAAAAAAGTACGTAGAATCTTGTGGTGCCAATAGATTTTAGGTTCGACTTGAAGTTAGAACGATACAACGTGTGCGCTAATAAAATTATATGAAAATGTCCAACATACTAAAAATTCAATGTCATCATGTTTGCTGAAATAAAGATAACCTCGTCACATTATTCCTCCTCCTGCGGGCAGGGACATTGTAAAAACTCCAATCTGTCATAAATCTCCCTAACCAAACAATGACGTCACCAATGGATACACGTTCATCTCCAAACGGCCTGTCGTATTATTGCCTGCTTAGTATTACTTGTAATACATTTCTGATTGCTATTTAGGAAATGTATAAATTCCCTAGGAAATGAGTCTAATATAATTTATTTCATACATTTCCGGGCGATTTTTGGAAATATATACATTTCCTAGGAATTGTATAGAATGACGGATTTCATACATTTCCGGTAACACATATAATAATAGTTTACATAAACCCCCTAATAAATATTACGTCACAAAAATTACCTCCCCCTTAAATTATTTCTTTAGATTAAAAATAGCAAAGATCGTAATAAATAATTTTAGAAGTTAAGAAAAAAATTAAAATAAAATTGATGAACTGCGAACGTCACATTTCCTTAGACCCCACACCCCGCTTGTCATATCCCACCCTTTATTTGCGAATGTATTTTATGGACGACCCCACGTTGTATTTTGAAGAAATGATGCCTCTCCAATGATGCATTTTATACCCCATGATCGATTCCAATGTATGTACTACATACAATTATGGATTTTTCGTACAGAAAACGTGACTATCAGATATAAACACAGTAGTTCACCACTGGTTTGGGCGCATTGTGATTGATTTGATGGTATAAATGCCTGTTTTATGTCATAATTATGGCAAAAAGGCTGATACCTTATGATAAAACTAATTAGTCGTCTGACCAATGAGCTAAGAATATAAACCCAGAAGAATAAAGGCAAGTAAACAATGAATAAAATAGAAAAACACTCACCCTTTTGCGCTTCTTTTTCTAACGATCCAACAGGAAGAGAAGATGGAACGAGTGGCAACGTCAATTGTTGGATGCGGCAAGTTGTGGATGTCACCAGGAACACTGAAACAATTTTTTTTAAAAGTTAAATTAAAGCAACCGAAGAACAGAAACTTCAGGGTAGAGGTAGGGAAACTGTGACCTTCTCGGTTTTTTGTGCGGCCTTCAAGAAAGTTTCATTTGTTAAGCACAACAGGAATTACATGCTGTGGTTTTATTAGTAGTTTGTATTTTCATAAGTCGCATTTATAGATATATCAGCCTATGCGACCTCCTTTATTACTACCTAATTTAAATGTGGTTTCCCGCCTCTGCTCTATGGTAATCATTTGATCAAAGTTGTAATTGTGGAATAGTTTATGAAGTTACAAATAATTTTTTACTTTCTATTGAGAGTATTGTGTTGAATATTAAAAGAAATGCATTATTACTTATTGGTTTACCTATATCATTGATTTTCTTGCATTTGGAGTAGGTAAATAACTTCTTCAGTGAACGTATGGAACCAAATCCATCAAATGAAGTTTGTAAGGAAGAAACAACAAATTTTAGGACCTTGTAGAATTACTGAAAACACAAATGCTACAAATGGGAATGTCTGATGAAACATTATAAGTTAAATAAAAATTTGCTTCTCCCTAGACTGGTTCTAAATTCCCTAGGTCTGGTATTGCTGGCCAAAACTCGAAGAAACGACACCAGACATCTTAAATATATGAAATCTTATGACATTGTTAGTTACTTAATAGTGGATTAATATGCAATATTAATTTGAAATTATTCAAATTGAATTAAGTAACTAACAATGTCATAGGATTTTATATATTTAATGTTAGGTGAGGTTAGGTTAGGTAAAGTTTAGGTTTAAGAATGGTTAGAACATTTTAAAACGATCTTGGGGGAACAGGAAGATTAGTAAATGAACATAAAATAAAGGTTATTAATGATGAAAAAGTGAGTGATACAATATAGAAATGAAAGAAGTCATGAAATGTATAAAGGCATTGTCAAAAAATAAAGGCGTGGGACAAGATGGAATACCGCGAGAGGCGTAGCTGTGCACAAAAGATATAATATGAAAACAATTGTTTGAAATTATGAAAAGAATATGGGAGGAAAAGGAGATACCAGATGAATGGAAATGTGGAATAATAATAGTCCCTATTTTTAAGAGAGATGGTAGAGATGAGGCAAAAAATTGGATTACAATAATGGGCATCGGGTATAAAACATATACTGAGTCAAAAATAGACTGAATAAACGATCTAAGTAATATAGACTGAATGAGCAAATGAAATAATGTTTTAAATGTGACACAGTTTGGGTTTACAGAAGGAAGAGGCAAAATTGATGTAATCTACATGCTAAAAGATGTCGTTCAATCATATATGGATAGAAAAAATAAAAGTTTGCATATTGTTAGTGGATAGCAAAGATATTCTAGTTGAACACATTTTGGATGAATAAAGGAACTAAACGAGGATGCAAGATAAGTGCACAGATTTACAATATATGAACATTGTAAGTGATTTAGAAGGGACAATAGGAAGAGTAAAAGAAGGGGGAATTGTGAGAGGTAGATAAAACTATAAGAAAAGTATATAGAAAAATGATTCATTAGAATTAAACAGCGAAAAAACAAAAGGAATGGAATTCGAAAAGGCAAGGGGCAGATGAAATAAAAGATGCTAAATAAATATTTTGTAAATTAGAAGAAGTTAAGAAATGTAATTAGTTGGGATACCTACATGTTTGGGGAAAAAATAAGGGCGAGATACGTACATGTATAAAACCAATACGCAACGGTAAATACAATTGTAGGGAAAATTTGGGCGATATAGCAGAAAAGAAGGATAATGCCGTTTAATACAGTTATAAGAAGCATTGTGTTTTACGGGGTTGCAATATGGGAAATAAAAAAACACGAGCAGGTAGATGAAGTTTACAAAAGATTGATGAAGTGGGTATTAACACTGAAAAGAAGCATACCAGACTATATAGTAAGGAGAAAAACGAAATGTGGAGAAATGGTAGAAGAAGCAAGAAGAAGAGCGATCGAATATGAGGAAAGGTTGGTAAGATTAAAAGACAATGATATTAGGAAAGAGATATGGAAAAAGAACAATTTAAGAATAGAATAGGTATGAGAAACAGATGTGGCGAGGAGAGGGATAAAGCTCTAGAGGAAGTGAGGATAAATAAAATAAAAAGCAATTACCTAATTGAATGGAAAGAGAAGGGATGTAATATGATAAAAAAGATGTAGCGAAATGAATAGAGGGAAGATATGAGAAAAATATAAACTTCGAAGTACAGAAGCGATTAGAAAGTGGATGTGGGAAGATTGGTAAGATGATGTATTACCTGAATATTTAAATAATAATAAGGATATAACAGTAATAGCCAGATTTAGAATGGGGAATGATTGTAATGAGAATAAATACTGGATGTGAGAAAATGTAGGGTAGATATGCCAAATGAAAAAAAAAAACATTTGAGGCATATAATGAAGGAAGGCATAGAGAATAAAACATTTGAATTACGAGGGTGGATTGATAAGTTTCCGGCCTAACCAAGAGATGACGCCACTAGGCCTACCTTGAGGTGACATTCTATAGTACCATCCTTGGATAGCTTGTAGCTATAGTTTCAGCCCGATCTCCT
>NW_020442466.1:3030019-3046988 GCF_000699045.2 Agrilus planipennis
CGTGGTCTTCTTGTAAAAACACTGTTGGGGTATGGGGTTTCCAGATCTTTACTTAATTGAATATAGACTTATTTCTTGAATCGATCATTTTCTGTAAATTTTAATGGATGTCTATCCCATCTGGGACCTTTATTGCTTAATGTATTTATAAATAACCCTGTCGGCGTGAATGATTATTTGCACTTTCAACATTATCTAGCTTTCACGGCCAAATATGGTAAAGTGATAATGGTTTGTTATTTTGCATCCCTAAGTCTAACGTGGTAACTTTTTATAAAACCAATTACAATTGTTTTAGTTGCAATCTTTATGGTTATGCATCATTGATAGATGTTGATTACATAAAAAGAAGTAGGAGTTGTATTTATTGAAAGACTGTCATTTAAATCATCATTCTTCAGTGCGATATTACAATAAAGGATTAGAGAACACTCAACATATAGGTTTATGAGATCTAATACTTTACATACACTAAACTTTGATTTTGATGATCATGATTATTCTGATATCGCTGATAAACTGCAGATTAGTATATTCCTCCGTAAGATATCACGGTGACTATACCTACCCACCATCGAAGACCATCATTAGTGCAATAAGACACTCGAGTGATTATGATGATGATGCCGCAATTCTAACGCTTGTTGGTCCAGCTTGCTATGATTCCATTGGTTACTCATGTGGCACAGTAAAGTTCACTGATGCGAACATTTGCGGTCGCGTCAGAATCCCAGCAAGCTGGGACCGCCATCCACCCATTGGTCGTTTCGACGGCTGATGGTCGCGCAAGAAAGAATACGCGGTAGCGAAAAAACGACCAGGCGACATTTGTGGTTGATCGTTGATAGTCTGTTGTTACAACGCTGGCCAAGACCAAGGTCCAAACCGAACAACTGTCAATGTTTTTAAGTTAATGTAGACTTCAGAAATGTGCATAATACATTCAACTCCTTCTAAATTGAATTGAGAATTGCCATCTTCAACTGTTCAATTTAGAAGAACTTCGAAATTCGAGTTAGAAGTTAGAGGATAAAGAAGATACGTTTCAAAAATAGTATATTACATACCACGGGGCGAAAGTGGATTATACGATACTGCGTGTTGTTTGCCGCAACCGTAATTTTACAGTTCAGCTGTAAGATATGGAAGTTTTGAACAAAAGAGTTACGCATTCTTTAGATTTTCGTCAAATTGCTGGAATAATTGGCCAGTAGTTTTATATGTCAGTACAAAATTTAAAAAACTGAATCATTCAAAGACGGTATACCGATCTTAATTAAAAAACCATAAATTCATAATTTATTGTACAACTCTTTCGGTGTTATTTAATTAATTAATTTTCATATTCCAGTAGTTTATTTATTACGTAATTATTATTCCCTTGGTTTATGTAGTGAATCCTCCTTTTGTGTTTTATTATAATACCCTTCATCATAATAACGACGTCAGTCCTAAGACTGGTTGGGCACGCACCTCCACTCCTTCCTATCCTGATCTAATTTTCGCATTTCTCTAAAACTAGAAAATCCCACATCTTTAACTATTTGCGAACAGTAATCTAATATAGGTCTACCTTTACTCCTCTTAACTCCTGTTTCTGCCTCTAATGTGTCTCTATTCCTATTCTCCTATTCCTTCTAATACCTCTCCATTTCTAACCTTCTCTATCCACGGTATCCTTATCATTCGCCTGTAACACCACATTTCAAACTCTTTTAACCTTTTCTTATCCACCACCCCCACCGCCCATGTTTCGCACCTTTACAACTTTTTTATCGGAATCTAGCCACTCATCCAATGAAATAATGTTCCGGCTGCACTTTAGGTATTACTAAAATTTCAAAGAAACCTTGAAGCCTTTACCATTTTTATTTATTTTTTGGACAATGTTCAAATACGCATTTCTTCATTCTTTTCAGAGGTTTCAGTATTATTTACTGACCTTTCTCGCATCTTTTATGTTGGTTGAATCATTGTAATTGAGGAATTACTTACAACAAAATGATTACACGGAAAAGTCGGCGGTCGCCCGTCTCGTGCATTTTCAATTAAGGCATCACAGACAACATAAGTATTAATGTTGCATACTAAAATTGCAGCATAATAACCCGTGTAAAAAATATGTACGTATATACGCTGGAGGACACGCGGTTATGTTTTCCTGTCATATCTTGAACGTATTGTTCACGCCACCCGGAAACCGTCTGTCCAAACCGGTACATCACTCGAAGTACGGAAATTTTGTACACATTGTTGCCACCACCAATGTGCTCATAAAGATTGAAAAACTAAATTGTAGCTTCATTAATTAAAAGACTATAAAGGGGATTTGTAATTAAATTTTTGTAAGGGTTCAGCTCCCATAATTACTTTTTGTTATTTGTTAAATTTTTCGATCACAGTGAATACGAATTAAGTACCTAATAACACAAAGAAGATTTCCTGGGTCATTGTAAAACAGCCCTGTGGGAAGCCTCTGGAACCAATGTTTGTATGATCGAGAATAAAAAGGATTGATCTACTGTATTCTGATAGCATGGACTAATCTTATTAAAAGTAGGCTCCAGCTGAATCGTCTGAATTTTTGGTACGCTATAATCGATCAGAAGTCCTAGTGGATACAACCTTGTTTGTCGTTAAAAGGGTATCGTACCTCCAGTACCTTATCAGGTCAAGTCAAAGCTTATACGCTGTAAATAAAAAAAAAAAACTTAATCCAACTAGCTAAATCTTATTATTTAGTAGGTATTTTGAGGCAATGCAAAAAAACTGAGTGTATCGAATGTACCCATTCAGTCTTATTAGAAGATGTGAACGCCGGACGCCCGAGCACGTCAACAACAGACGAAAACATTGATGAAGTGAAGAAAATCGTATTGGCCAATCGTCGAATCATCGTTAGAGAAGTTGCTGAAGACTTAACTATATCGATTGACATGAGACGGGTCGCCGTGAAATTCGTACCAAAATTGCTCAAGTTCGACCAAAAACAGCAGTGCATTAACATTGGTAAGGAACTGTTAGACTCTGCGGCGACGATCCATATGTGCTCCAGAGGGTCATAACTGATGACGAATCACGGGTTTATGGTTATGACGTGGAAACTAAAGTCCAATCATCCCAATGGAAACTGCCGCAGGAGCCAAGACCGAAAAAAGCGCGCCAAGTTAGGTCAAATGTGAAGGTTTTGCTTACAGTTTTCTTTGATTGCTGGGGCGTGATGCATCATGAGTTCTTGCCACAGGGTAAAACGGTCGATAAGGAATATTACCTGCAAGTTATGCACAATTTGCGCGAAGCAATCCGCCCGAAACGTCCGGATTTGTGGATAACAAGAATTATATTGTAAATAATAAATAGAAAATATTAAAAGTGAATCTTTGATGAGTACCATACTATAAAAGAGTTCAATCAATCAATTTAATANGTTAACCTTGTAGGTCGGTTGGTCGTGGTTGCTGTTGTCACCTCTCGTAGTTTAGTGGTAGAACATTGGTGCGTAAACCCAAAGGTCCCGGGTTCGATTTCCGGTGGGGGTGTTACAACAGCAATAATTTTTCCCTCATTAATTTGAGGTAGTTTGTAGTGGGTAAATAAAAAAAAAAAAGAAAAAATGTTGTCAAATTAATACCAGACATCTTGTTTAACACAGTGTTTTATTAATTTACACGTATAAAAAACATGTGATGGTCGAATATTACCTACCAACTTGGTTTATCCTTTTTGAATAACAAATTTACTAATAGCATTTTAAACGGTCAATCAACGATACAAAATTTGAAAGGAAATTGTCCGTCTTCCCAATAATAAAACTTCTTGTATAATGTATATGGTATATTAGTAGTAGTAGTAGTATTACAGGCGGTTCACCGATGAACGTATTTTAATGATAAACGTTCCACATTGTAGATTCTCAGAATTAGACTTAATCGCTCTATAGCTATGGCGGCGTAGCAATTATTTACTATTTCCAGGTCGATTAAAGGGTTGAGAATAAGCGTACGCGTACCGTCCATCGCTATGGGATCGTCGGCCACATGGCCATCTACAATGACCGTTTATATTAACATTAGGGCCATATTTTTTGCAGCGATAATGTTTATAAGGTACATTAAACACATATTACAGTAAAATTTTAATGGCCGTTTATAGAGGGGGAGCCATCAATTTACTTTTTAATATTAACTCGATACAGTTGCGTGCCTGGCGTTTATGATGAAAAACGTTCAAAAGCCAAGTTAATGGACCCAGAGATATGGACGAGTGCTGGGCGATTAACAATTTATTCAATAATAGCGACGTTTAACGACAACTCTATACAAAACAATCTTGTCAAAATATCAATTGAGATGTAATTATTATACGCCATGTCTTTAATGCATCATTATCGGCGAGCATTAATAAAACGAAACGTTTCGCTTTTAAGTGAAATAAAACCGAGTGAGATTTTAAGAGGAATAAAATTACCACCTATTCAAAGGACAATCAATTCAAAGTAGACCGGTTGTATTGTATTTGGACAAATCTGATCCCGAAAAAGGAATTCTAAAGCAGGAATTTTCAATATTTATAATGGACGTCTCTAAAAATCTACTTGAACTTTAATTATTTAATAAAACACATATTGTAGATGAACTTCGAAGGTTTTTCTTATCAATATAGAATATGGGTAAATACCCGTCTTGGTTTTGTTGACAAAGACCTGCCAATGTCGTCACATTTTGACATAATTGTTCATGAATTTTGCATTTTCAGCTCCAGAATTACTTGTGGATTATTCTCATACATACACTTTTTCATTCAGAAGTACCCAAAGTCAGATCACACGATCTTAGCGACCATTTGACGCGAGATTGAAATTCTGTCTGTACTGCATTGTTTCTGCCGCAGTGTGACAGATTGCACCATTTCGTTGAAACTAAAGTTTATTAACATCAGTTTCATCTAACGCAAGTCACAAAAAATTAGTTAACATGTGGCGATAACGAAGGGCCCTAAGGATAACCATATTGCCGGTTGCATTCTCAAAGAAAATCACACCAAAGATTCCGTCAGTTCAAAATCCATGCTGGTGGATCGCTCCTGGCTTCTTGGTCTCTCAAATTCGACAGTTTTGTTTATTGAGACGAACCTATCAAGTTGAAAGTGAGACTGATTGCTAAAAATTACTATTTTAGAAAACCCGCCATCGACTTGATGCTCCAGTATCTAATTGACATATATTCGGCGCTGCACACTAAATCTCGTAAGCGCGCATCTACAAATTATTACTAAAAATTCGTCGCAAAGAGCTTCTGGTGATACTTAATTGTTTACAAAAATGACGAATAGATTCATTTCTGAATTTTTTACCCACTACACACTATCTCAAATTAATGAGGGAAAAATTGTTGCTGTTGTCATACCCCCGCCGAGAACCACGACCAACCAACCTACAAGGTTGACAATCCGTCGAACTAATGTAACTATTTACTGAATATACTATGATTAAACAAACATACAATTTAGACATCTTTTTAGAAGTGAGTTAGTATAATATGAAATATTATTCTGAAAATTCATTTCTGAATTTTTTACCCACTACACACTATCTCAAATTAATGAAGGAATGACGGATCGTTAACCTTGCAGGTTGGTTGGTCGTGGTTCTCGGCGGGGGTATGACAACAGCAACAATTTTTCCCTCATTAATTTGTGGTAGTGTGTAGTGGGTAAAAAATTCAGAAATGAATTTTCAGAATAATATTTCATATTAAACTAACTCACTTCTAAAAAGATGTCTAAATTGTATGTATGTTTAATATTATTTTCATTTTATCAGATTGCCCACGTTAACAATAACAGATTTACATATTACTTGATAACAAAATTGGTTTGATAACAGTTAAGCTTTAGAGCGTATTGAAGATAGAAATTTAGAAATTAGTTAGCCGTGGGTATTGATAGACCATCAGCCCCTAAACGCGATAATCGAGAACGTCTAGCGATCCGTGTAAGCGCAGCCTCCGGCGATAATCGTCATAAACGGAGTTTTATACGAAGAAAATTGGCGTCAATTACTGTTGCCCCAAGGTGCATTGTCAGAGCTAATGGCGGCTAGAAACCCGATATAGAGTACGACCACTGGCTTGTGACGGAAACATCAACTCGCTGACGTCCTCACAAAGACTCGGTCTGTCAAATAATTCAACTCTCGGCTTTTGTTTGTAAAGCAAGAAGATACAAAATAACTATTGCTACATACAACAGTAGAGTGCAAGTTGCTAATTTACTGATAATTACTGTTTATTTGATGCTTTAATAAGTACTTATACACGGAAAAGTATTGGTTTCCGAGCTTAATTATATCATTTATTTTTTTTTATAGCAGAGTTATTTTTTTTTTCTGTAGTGAAGTAAGACTTAATTTTCTTAATGGGCTTGTTTATCATATCATAATTTGAAAGATCATACATATGGAAAATTACCACGTATTAGGCTAGCATATGAAGCCTTTTAGTTTTAATATGGGGACATTGTTCTGTTACGTTCTTTGAGAACATGAGATCATATCATTACATAATAATACAGGTGGTGATGAGCAAAATAACTGGGACAGTCTTCGTCTTGTTGATTTAATCTGAAACTTACGTTTTTTAAATAATTCTTCTAAGCGCAAATTTTTGTGTTTATCAATACAATAATTGTCTTAAATGCTGAAATTTTCTGTCACACATGCGAGCTTGTCATAACTTTTAAAAGAAAATAGTGTCGATAGATGTGACCCTTCAATGCCAAAATTGACTTTTTAGTTATACACATACATTTCCCAGGATATGTGTGTATTAAAAGATCTTTGAAACAATATTTTCTACATTTTCTAAATAACCTCGAAATTGTATACATTTCCTAGGGATTGTATACAATTATTAGATTTCATACATTTCCGGTAACATATATACCACTAATCTCCTAATAAGCAGCATTTTTAATAGGGTAAAATTTCAGTAAGTATTAGCGGTTAGCGACGCAAGACAGCGAACAACTGGCGTAACATCACTCAGTCTTTAAAAAAACCGCTACAACTCATTGACAGTTATTATTTGCAATAGAGGTGTAACATTTTTGTTAGTCACTAATGAGGTATTAATACTTTTGATAAATGTATGTTTTGAGGCAATAGGCCCTACTAATAAAATATCTACGTATATACTCTTTATTAATATCTTACAAAGAATAATATTAATAAATAATCCATCTAAACCACAACATCTTCTTTTGTTTCAACAGGGAAAACATACGCGCAGGCATTTAACGTATTTTCTTTCGTTACTGAAAACATTTACAGAATACCAAACATCTTTAGCATATATGCGCATACTGACAAGTCAAATTGTTTTACTAACATGTAAAATTTCACACCGAACTATTGTACTTACATACATGTAAAAATTTCCCCTTCTTCCATCAAGTAAAAAGAAAATTTCATATGTACCCGAAAATAATTTTTAGACGGACTGTAACACGCGTTCCGGTAATCAGTTTACAACTAATTGTAAGAATCATTCACCTACGAAACATATCGAATGAAATATTCTTAATGTTAATCTGTTATTCGTCATCGATTTTGTCCTTAACAAATAAAGAGGTCGTACGACTTTATCTCGCGTTGTTGTTTTATCTAGCAAAATTAATAAGCTTAGGTACCTATATTATAAATATGTAAAATACGGTAGATTTATAGATGTTTTTAAAGGAAACTATTATTGACCTAATGAGATTTGTTGATCACAATCTTAATTAGAATGAAAATGCAAAGGATGTACAAGAAATAAATACGTGAATATCGAAACGTCTGCACAGAGAAAATTAATTTTTTATGATAACGCAAAAATTACAATTTTCGATTGTAAATGACTGAATTTGCCGTAGAAATAGTAGAATTTATTAGGTAACTTGTAATAATCTCAATTTTGACATCGTTTTTTAAAAATTATTTCAAGTTTCTTAATTCTTGCAATTAAATTTGTAATATCAACTAAAATACCTAGTAAATTTATCTCTGCTGGGATTTTATATTTACTAATTCGGGTACAAATTGTAATTTTTATTATTTTCGTTTACAAAGCAACGGGCTAGTGGGATAAATTGTAAATATCGCTTTAATATTTAGGTTAATTTTCCTTTTCCATTTTCTCGGTGTGGTATGTTTTTTCTCGACATTTATTATAAATGAAAGGGAATGAAACATATATCATTTGAAAGGTGAGCACAAAATAAAAATGATTTGTAACCATTAACGCAAGTATTGCACCGGCCAGGAATTGACCCTGGCCTCCCGTCAAGGCAGATCCGAACATATTTAAATACGTACGAATTTTCCCGATTGTAATAATTTTCGCTTGTGATTGTTTTAATGTTTTAAAAGTTGACGTTAATTCATTCCCATCACCATGAAATACATTTACATTACTTGAATTTACGCCTGGGAATTGAACAATTCTCAGCCTAATCTCTAAACCGTGGTCTTCTTGTAAAAACACTGTTGGGATATGGGGTTTCCAGATCTTTACTTAATTGAATATAGACTTATTTCTTGAATCGATCATTTTCTGTAAATTTTAATGGATGTCTATCCCATCTGGGACCTTTATTGCTTAATGTATTTATAAATAACCCTGTCGGCGTGAATGATTATTTGCACTTTCAACATTATCTAGCTTTCACGGCCAAATATGGTAAAGTGATAATGGTTTGTTATTTTGCATCCCTAAGTCTAACGTGGTAACTTTTTATAAAACCAATTACAATTGTTTTAGTTGCAATCTTTATGGTTATGCATCATTGATAGATGTTGATTACATAAAAAGAAGTAGGAGTTGTATTTATTGAAAGACTGTCATTTAAATCATCATTCTTCAGTGCGATATTACAATAAAGGATTAGAGAACACTCAACATATAGGTTTATGAGATCTAATACTTTACATACACTAAACTTTGATTTTGATGATCATGATTATTCTGATATCGCTGATAAACTGCAGATTAGTATATTCCTCCGTAAGATATCACGGTGACTATACCTACCCACCATCGAAGACCATCATTAGTGCAATAAGACACTCGAGTGATTATGATGATGATGCCGCAATTCTAACGCTTGTTGGTCCAGCTTGCTATGATTCCATTGGTTACTCATGTGGCACAGGAAAGTTCACTGATGCGAACATTTGCGGTCGCGTCAGAATCCCAGCAAGCTGGGACCGCCATCCACCCATTGGTCGTTTCGACGGCTGATGGTCGCGCAAGAAAGAATACGCGGTAGCGAAAAAACGACCAGGCGACATTTGTGGTTGATCGTTGATAGTCTGTTGTTACAACGCTGGCCAAGACCAAGGTCCAAACCGAACAACTGTCAATGTTTTTAAGTTAATGTAGACTTCAGAAATGTGCATAATACATTCAACTCCTTCTAAATTGAATTGAGAATTGCCATCTTCAACTGTTCAATTTAGAAGAACTTCGAAATTCGAGTTAGAAGTTAGAGGATAAAGAAGATACGTTTCAAAAATAGTATATTACATACCACGGGGCGAAAGTGGATTATACGATACTGCGTGTTGTTTGCCGCAACCGTAATTTTACAGTTCAGCTGTAAGATATGGAAGTTTTGAACAAAAGAGTTACGCATTCTTTAGATTTTCGTCAAATTGCTGGAATAATTGGCCAGTAGTTTTATATGTCAGTACAAAATTTAAAAAACTGAATCATTCAAAGACGGTATACCGATCTTAATTAAAAAACCATAAATTCATAATTTATTGTACAACTCTTTCGGTGTTATTTAATTAATTAATTTTCATATTCCAGTAGTTTATTTATTACGTAATTATTATTCCCTTGGTTTATGTAGTGAATCCTCCTTTTGTGTTTTATTATAATACCCTTCATCATAATAACGACGTCAGTCCTAAGACTGGTTGGGCACGCACCTCCACTCCTTCCTATCCTGATCTAATTTTCGCATTTCTCTAAAACTAGAAAATCCCACATCTTTAACTATTTGCGAACAGTAATCTAATATAGGTCTACCTTTACTCCTCTTAACTCCTGTTTCTGCCTCTAATGTGTCTCTATTCCTATTCTCCTATTCCTTCTAATACCTCTCCATTTCTAACCTTCTCTATCCACGGTATCCTTATCATTCGCCTGTAACACCACATTTCAAACTCTTTTAACCTTTTCTTATCCACCACCCCCACCGCCCATGTTTCGCACCTTTACAACTTTTTTATCGGAATCTAGCCACTCATCCAATGAAATAATGTTCCGGCTGCACTTTAGGTATTACTAAAATTTCAAAGAAACCTTGAAGCCTTTACCATTTTTATTTATTTTTTGGACAATGTTCAAATACGCATTTCTTCATTCTTTTCAGAGGTTTCAGTATTATTTACTGACCTTTCTCGCATCTTTTATGTTGGTTGAATCATTGTAATTGAGGAATTACTTACAACAAAATGATTACACGGAAAAGTCGGCGGTCGCCCGTCTCGTGCATTTTCAATTAAGGCATCACAGACAACATAAGTATTAATGTTGCATACTAAAATTGCAGCATAATAACCCGTGTAAAAAATATGTACGTATATACGCTGGAGGACACGCGGTTATGTTTTCCTGTCATATCTTGAACGTATTGTTCACGCCACCCGGAAACCGTCTGTCCAAACCGGTACATCACTCGAAGTACGGAAATTTTGTACACATTGTTGCCACCACCAATGTGCTCATAAAGATTGAAAAACTAAATTGTAGCTTCATTAATTAAAAGACTATAAAGGGGATTTGTAATTAAATTTTTGTAAGGGTTCAGCTCCCATAATTACTTTTTGTTATTTGTTAAATTTTTCGATCACAGTGAATACGAATTAAGTACCTAATAACACAAAGAAGATTTCCTGGGTCATTGTAAAACAGCCCTGTGGGAAGCCTCTGGAACCAATGTTTGTATGATCGAGAATAAAAAGGATTGATCTACTGTATTCTGATAGCATGGACTAATCTTATTAAAAGTAGGCTCCAGCTGAATCGTCTGAATTTTTGGTACGCTATAATCGATCAGAAGTCCTAGTGGATACAACCTTGTTTGTCGTTAAAAGGGTATCGTACCTCCAGTACCTTATCAGGTCAAGTCAAAGCTTATACGCTGTAAATAAAAAAAAAAAACTTAATCCAACTAGCTAAATCTTATTATTTAGTAGGTATTTTGAGGCAATGCAAAAAAACTGAGTGTATCGAATGTACCCATTCAGTCTTATTAGAAGATGTGAACGCCGGACGCCCGAGCACGTCAACAACAGACGAAAACATTGATGAAGTGAAGAAAATCGTATTGGCCAATCGTCGAATCATCGTTAGAGAAGTTGCTGAAGACTTAACTATATCGATTGACATGAGACGGGTCGCCGTGAAATTCGTACCAAAATTGCTCAAGTTCGACCAAAAACAGCAGTGCATTAACATTGGTAAGGAACTGTTAGACTCTGCGGCGACGATCCATATGTGCTCCAGAGGGTCATAACTGATGACGAATCACGGGTTTATGGTTATGACGTGGAAACTAAAGTCCAATCATCCCAATGGAAACTGCCGCAGGAGCCAAGACCGAAAAAAGCGCGCCAAGTTAGGTCAAATGTGAAGGTTTTGCTTACAGTTTTCTTTGATTGCTGGGGCGTGATGCATCATGAGTTCTTGCCACAGGGTAAAACGGTCAATAAGGAATATTACCTGCAAGTTATGCGCAATTTGCGCGAAGCAATCCGCCAGAAACGTCCGGATTTGTGGATAACAAGAATTATATTGTAAATAATAAATAGAAAATATTAAAAGTGAATCTTTGATGAGTACCATACTATAAAAGAGTTCAATCAATCAATTTAATAACTGTACTGTAGAAATATGAGGTGAAGAACTGTAGGAATATGAGGTGAAGATTAAGTTATGGTTGAATAGGTTAGCGTAATACCTTCAACCCCTAAACACTTTATATGCCATTTTAGTGTTTCAGTGTTTGCAAACAATTCCAGTAGTAACTTAGACATTGCATGGATCCAAGGATTTCGGTGTTTCAATGCTACCGACAAATACAAGCTGTGAAAAAATAAAGTGGGTTCTATATTCCACTAAAATGAGAATTTTTGACTTGAGTTTCAGTTTACAATAATCGGCATGTTTTTTTATTTTAACACCAAAAATTTCAATCAATAATAATGAGGAAATAAGATTTTATTTGACTTCTACCTATCCAAAAATTCTCGAATGTTCAATTTATTTACACAGGTAATTTCTTATTACTAATCCTACGTTTTAATTATTTTTATCGATAATCCATAAATGTTCAAACGAAAAACCGTTGTGACAGGTGTTGGTCCAACAATATAATCTTCGACTTTTCTTTAAACAATTGTCAAAATCCGAAAGGTATCATGAGAATGTTTATTCTAGAAGTTTAAAACAAATAAATTTTTTTTATGACGTGGGTATAAAATATAGTTCCAAATATATTAGAACGGAAGTACGTGGTAGTAAAATTTTGAGTTCGGCAACAGTGTCCGCATCCAAGAAGAGAAGCGTAGTACGTGGGCACTTTGGTGCTCCGCCCTTCCTACTCGATGCACGGGTATAATTTTTGGAAAACAATACCCATAAGAACCGCAAGGCCCCGGAATATTAAGTGCGCACCCGCTACGCTTGTCCGGCCAAATAAGGTCGCACATAAATAACAATCAAACAGATTTAAATTTCATCTGGCCATCAACGTGGTGTACGCATGTTGTACATATGTAGCCGTAACAACGTGTCTTCCTCCTTTCAGTATTCTTCTTGTTCTTCTTCTTTTTATCGTCTTCGTATTCATCTTCATCATTCCGTCACGACTGAAGGGACAAAACGTTACGACTAATGTGTAAGTCCAGGTACAGGGCGTTTCATAAATAATATCATTGCAGTATTTTGGAGAAACTTTAGACATGTGTTTGACACAACACTTAAGAAAGCAAAATGACTTTACGCCGAAAGATTAAACATTTTAACGTCAGTCTTCCTCTATGAAACATAGCCTATTTACAAATTTACGAAAAGTTTAGATATTTGGCGAAATTGATATAAATAAACTTAAGTCAAAACGTGAATTACATTTTGGACATCGTCGCCTGAAAGGATATCCTTTTTATCTTCATTGATCCTTACATGTGATGTTTTAAGCCTCCTATATACTTAAAGAGAAAAATGAATATTTCATTCCCACAATGCTACTAATGCTGATGGGAGAGCGGTCCCACCAAGTCTAGTGTAAAACCGGAGAATAAGATAAAAGGCTCTCTTCATTTTCGTTTTGGTTGGGGTGAAACGGATAAGTTAGATGAAAGGAAGGCAAAAGAGAATTGAAAGATTATCTGTAGAAATGCTACACTTGATTTGCCTGCATGATTGATGAAAACTACACAAAAACTCTTTACTATTAATGAATGATGATAAAATACTATCACAAATGTAACTTTCTGTTTTTTTTTACAAGCAAAATGGGCGAATTTATGATGCTAACCGCAAGTTCAAATGCCAAAAAATGATGTAGCCAGAAGCTAGAGAGATAATTGCTCATTTCCCAATGCAGAAACCACATGAAATGCAAAATCGCCATTTAAATAAGCATGAATATTCAATAGAGATTAAAAATACTCAACTGAAAGAATAAAGAAAATACGAAATGACTCAAAAATTATTATGGTAATGATTAATGACTGCTATAAAGTGATTTATTTTTATTTTTTTCGAAATACACTTAGGTATTAGTAGTTTTTAAGGTTTATCTATATTTTTACTAGTCTCTAGCTTCAGTTTGTTCGGTATGTTGTATATGTCGAAACAAAGATAACCTCATGACATTATTCCAACATATCAGCCCGCTCCGGCGGTCAGCGGTTTTGAAGATACTCCAGTCTGTCATAAATCTACCTAACCTAACAATGACGTCACCAATGCATATAGATCTTCAAACAGCCTGCCGTATTATAGCCTATTTTATATATCATAGACCACCACATATTGTTTTTAAACGTTCGAATACTATGCGAAAAAATATCTTTCTGAGTAGTAACTATACAAAAAAAACTGCACTCGATTCTACTGTCACAATCAGTCATGATATTCATCACATTTACCATTACGAGTTGGGAATTATGCAAACAATTATGATAAATTTATCATATTTACTAAATTTAGTGGTGATTATGCACAATTACCGGTTATTATATATATATAATCGCTAGTTTATTACTTTTACTGTGACATAAATAGTTTCCAATTCCTTAAAAACAAATGCTCTTGAGTTTTGAATCGGTTCTATTTTTGACGTTAAGTACTTGTTCTTTCGTCTTCAGAATATTTACTATCATATATTGGCATTCGTCAAATGGGAGGAACCTAAAAACATGGCGCCGATTAGGGAAAATTTATCGTAGTTCCTATAGTGTATCGTGCAATTTCCAAGTTTTTAAATTACGATAAAATGATAAGTATTNCAAATTGTAATTTTTATTATTTTCGTTTACAAAGCAACGGGCTAGTGGGATAAATTGTAAATATCGCTTTAATATTTAGGTTAATTTTCCTTTTCCATTTTCTCGGTGTGGTATGTTTTTTCTCGACATTTATTATAAATGAAAGGGAATGAAACATATATCATTTGAAAGGTGAGCACAAAATAAAAATGATTTGTAACCATTAACGCAAGTATTGCACCGGCCAGGAATTGACCCTGGCCTCCCGTCAAGGCAGATCCGAACATATTTAAATACGTACGAATTTTCCCGATTGTAATAATTTTCGCTTGTGATTGTTTTAATGTTTTAAAAGTTGACGTTAATTCATTCCCATCACCATGAAATACATTTACATTACTTGAATTTACGCCTGGGAATTGAACAATTCTCAGCCTAATCTCTAAACCGTGGTCTTCTTGTAAAAACACTGTTGGGATATGGGGTTTCCAGATCTTTACTTAATTGAATATAGACTTATTTCTTGAATCGATCATTTTCTGTAAATTTTAATGGATGTCTATCCCATCTGGGACCTTTATTGCTTAATGTATTTATAAATAACCCTGTCGGCGTGAATGATTATTTGCACTTTCAACATTATCTAGCTTTCACGGCCAAATATGGTAAAGTGATAATGGTTTGTTATTTTGCATCCCTAAGTCTAACGTGGTAACTTTTTATAAAACCAATTACAATTGTTTTAGTTGCAATCTTTATGGTTATGCATCATTGATAGATGTTGATTACATAAAAAGAAGTAGGAGTTGTATTTATTGAAAGACTGTCATTTAAATCATCATTCTTCAGTGCGATATTACAATAAAGGATTAGAGAACACTCAACATATAGGTTTATGAGATCTAATACTTTACATACACTAAACTTTGATTTTGATGATCATGATTATTCTGATATCGCTGATAAACTGCAGATTAGTATATTCCTCCGTAAGATATCACGGTGACTATACCTACCCACCATCGAAGACCATCATTAGTGCAATAAGACACTCGAGTGATTATGATGATGATGCCGCAATTCTAACGCTTGTTGGTCCAGCTTGCTATGATTCCATTGGTTACTCATGTGGCACAGGAAAGTTCACTGATGCGAACATTTGCGGTCGCGTCAGAATCCCAGCAAGCTGGGACCGCCATCCACCCATTGGTCGTTTCGACGGCTGATGGTCGCGCAAGAAAGAATACGCGGTAGCGAAAAAACGACCAGGCGACATTTGTGGTTGATCGTTGATAGTCTGTTGTTACAACGCTGGCCAAGACCAAGGTCCAAACCGAACAACTGTCAATGTTTTTAAGTTAATGTAGACTTCAGAAATGTGCATAATACATTCAACTCCTTCTAAATTGAATTGAGAATTGCCATCTTCAACTGTTCAATTTAGAAGAACTTCGAAATTCGAGTTAGAAGTTAGAGGATAAAGAAGATACGTTTCAAAAATAGTATATTACATACCACGGGGCGAAAGTGGATTATACGATACTGCGTGTTGTTTGCCGCAACCGTAATTTTACAGTTCAGCTGTAAGATATGGAAGTTTTGAACAAAAGAGTTACGCATTCTTTAGATTTTCGTCAAATTGCTGGAATAATTGGCCAGTAGTTTTATATGTCAGTACAAAATTTAAAAAACTGAATCATTCAAAGACGGTATACCGATCTTAATTAAAAAACCATAAATTCATAATTTATTGTACAACTCTTTCGGTGTTATTTAATTAATTAATTTTCATATTCCAGTAGTTTATTTATTACGTAATTATTATTCCCTTGGTTTATGTAGTGAATCCTCCTTTTGTGTTTTATTATAATACCCTTCATCATAATAACGACGTCAGTCCTAAGACTGGTTGGGCACGCACCTCCACTCTTTATCCTAAGTTTATCTTCGTATTTCCCTAAAACCAGAACAACCTACATCATTAACTATTAACTCCACGCCTGAGAAGGTCTCCTACCAACCTATCTCGCCTATTTCTTTTTAATTTCCATAGAATCCTCTGTTCTCCTATTCTTTCTAATACCTCTCCATGTCTAACCTTCTATATCCACGGTATCCTCATCATTCGCCGATAGCACCACATTTCGAAAGCTTCTAACCATTTCTTTTCCGTCGCGCCCATTGTCCATTTTTCGCACCCGTACAGCGCCGCGCTCCAAACATACACCTTTAGCAATCCTTTTCGAATTTCTAAATTAACCATTCGCGAGCATAGAAGTGACTCTTATTTATAGAAAGCGAGTCGACCCTGCTCTAGGAAAGATCTGAAAAGTCATAATATACTAATTTACTAATATTATCACAAAACTAGGCGTTTTGAGTTATGGAAGATTATAAACATATATAGGCAGGTACTTGTGATTTTAC